>NC_134825.1:2478769-2593320 GCF_004210375.1 Tachypleus tridentatus | reverse complement strand
AAAAGATGTACAATCAGCTAGTACCAAAACATTAGGGTAGGTGAATACAATTAGCATTAAAGATGTACAATTAGCTAGTACTAGAAACATCAGGGTGGTGAATAAATTAGTATTAAAATGTACAACTGGGGCTAAAATTTTGAAACATCAGGGTAGGTGAATACAATTAGCAATAAAGATGTACAATCAGCTAGTACTAGAAACATCAGGGTAGGTGGAATTAGCAATAAAGATGAAGGACTAAAACATCAGGGGGTGGAATAATAGCAAGATGGATTACAATACAGTACTAGAAACATCAGGGTGGTGAATACAATTAGCATTAAAATGTACAATCAGCTAGTACTAGAAACATCAGGGTAGGTGAATACAATTAGCATTAAAGATGTACAATCAGCTGGTACTAGAAACATCAGGGTAGGTGAATACAATTAGCATTAAAGATGTACACAAATCAGTACTAGAAACATCAGGGTAGGTGAATACAATTAGCATTAAAGATGTACAATCAGCTGGTACTAAAACATCAGGGTAGGGTGAATACAATTAGCATTAAAGATGTACAATCAGCTGGTACTAGAAACATCAGGGTAGGTGAATACAATTAGCATTAAAGATGTACAATCAGCTAGTAATTAAAACATCAGGGTAGGTGAATACAATTAGCATTAAAGATGAAGTAGAAACATCAGGGTAGGTGAATACAATTGGCATTAAAGATGTACAATCAGCTAGTACTAAAACATCAGGGTAGGTGAATACAATTAGCATTAAAGATGTACAATCATGAGTACTAGAAACATCAGGGTAGGTGAATACAACCATTAAAGATGTACAATCAGCTAGTACAGAAACATCAGGTAGGTGAATACAATTAGCATTAAAGATGCACAATTAGCTAACTAAAACATCAGGGTAGGTGAATACAATTGGCATTAAAGATGTACAATTAGCTAGTACTAGAAACATCAGGGTAGGTGAATACAATTAGCATTAAAGATGTACAATCAGCTAGTACTAGAAACATCAGGGTAGGTGAATACAATTAGCATTAAAAATGTACAATCAGCTCAGTACTAGTAACATTAGAGTAGGTGCCCAAATTAACATTAAAGATGCTCAATCAGTTATCACTAGAAACTGTAGTGTAGGTTCCTTGGATTAGCACGCTAAAGTGGTTAATAGCTGTACACACACAGGTGAGAAGGAGAGGAAATCAGCACCATATGTCAAAAAGTAGAAATATGATGTAAGAATAGACAATACTTGTGAATAATGTTCTTAGAATTTTGTTGTTGCACAAGCACATGGCTGTATGGTACTGAAAAAAAAAGATTTCATATTTCTCTGTGATAATAACTACTTAAAAAACAATAACATATTTCTTTATATAGTAAGTACTTAACAACAAATAGATAACGCATGGCAAACTTAATTATCTCTTCATTTTTAATTAACATACAATCACCATCTCTTCTGACTTGAAACCCCTGGTATAAACAAACTTGGTTATCTCTTCATTTTTAATTAACATACTGTAACCATCTCTTCTGACTTGAAACCACTGAGTATCAACACACAAACTTGGTTTTCTCTTCATTTTTAATTAACATACAATCACCATCTCTTCTGACTTGAAACCCCTGGTATAAACACACAAACTTGGTTATCTCTTCATTTTTAATTAACATACAGTCACCATCTCTTCTGACTTGAAACCCCTGGTATAAACAAACAAACTTTATTATCTCTTCATTTTTAATTAACATACAGTCACCATCTCTTCTGACTTGACACCCCTGGTATAAACAAACAAACTTGGTTATCTCTTCACTTTTAATTAACATACAGTCACCATCTCATCTGGCATGAAACCCCTGGTATAAACACACAAACTTGGTTATCTCTTCATTTTTAATTAACATACAATCACCATCTCTTCTGACTTGAAACCCCTGGTATAAACAAACACACATGATTATCTCTTCATTTTTAATTAACATACAGTCACCATCTCTCTTCTGACTTGACGACACCTGGTATAAAACAAACAAACCTGGTTATCTCTTCATTTTTAAATAACATACAGTCATCATCTCTTCTGACTTGAAACCCCTGGTATAAACACACAAACTTGGTTATCTCTTCATTTTTAATTAACATACTGTAACCATCTCTTCTGACTTGAAACCCTGGTATAAACAAACACACATGATTATCTCTTCATTTTTAATTAACATACAGTCACCATCTCTTCTGACTTGAAACCCCTGGTATAAACAAACACACATAGTTATCTCTTCATTTTTAATTAACATATAGTCACCATCTCTTCTGACTTGAAACCCCTGGTATAAACAAACAAACCTGGTTATCTCTTCATTTTTAATTAACATATAGTCACCATCTCTTCTGACTTGAAACCCCTGGTAAAAACAAACAAACCTGGTTATCTCTTCATTTGTAATTAACATACAGTCACCATCTCTTCTGATTTGAAACCCCTGGTATAAACAAACAAACTTGGTTATCTCTTCATTTTTAATTAGCATACAGTCATCATCTCTTCTGGTATGAAACCCCTGGTATAAATGCACAATCTTGGTTATCTCTTCATTTTTAATTAACATACAGTCACCAACTCTTCTGACTTGAAACCCCTGGTATAAACAAACAAACTTGGTTATCTCTTCATTTTTAATTGACATACAGTCACCATCTCTTCTGGTATAAAACCCCTGGTATAAACACACAAACTTGGTTATCTCTTCATTTTTAATTAACATACTGTAACCATCTCTTCTAACTTGAAACCCCTGGTATAAACAAACAAACTTGGTTATCTCTTCATTTTTAATTGACATACAGTCACCATCTCTTCATTTTTAATTAACATACAGTCACCATCTCTTCATTTTTAATTGACATACAGTCACCATCTCTTCTGGTATAAAACCCCTGGTATAAACACACAAACTTGGTTATCTCTTCATTTTTAATTAACATACTGTAACCATCTCTTCTAACTTGGAAACCCTGGTATAAAACTAACAAACTTGGTTATCTCTTCATTTTTAATTGACATACAGTCACCATCTCTTCATTTTTAATTAACATACAGTCATCATCTCTTCTGGTATAAAACCCCTGGTATAATTGTACAATCTTATTTACCTCTCTTTTTTCAAATAGTGTAAACATGTCTTCTGATATGAAACCAACAGTTTAAACAAATATATCTCATCTGACAAACCTAACCGGTTACACACACAAACTGCACCACTCATTACAACCAGTTAATGATTACTTTACAGATTTAAATCATTTAAAAAGTGAATTATATTTTTATAAAACTTACCCTGAATGATCAGTGTCAAACCTGTCAAATATTTCTTTTATGGAAATATTTTGTTTTTCACTGATGAGAAAATAGAAATATGAAAAAGCAAACTGCATGTCTTTTCCACTACGTATCTTACGTGATGAAGTAGCATCAAACTCGTCGGGAAATCTTACATGTAATGAAAATATAATAATAAATAATGACACACATCCACTGATACATTAACTTAAACACTGTTTAGTCTTATAACAAATTCAATTTTACAAATGATTTACTGCACTTTCTTTAAAGAATCTGCAAATTGTTAAGTGGTGGTACACTGCTGAAAACATGAGCCAATATATTCAGTTCGTGGTAATCTCCTAATAATTAAGGTTAGACTTAGATAGTTTCAAAAGAAGTAAAACATTAATATTCTGTTTTTATTAGAAAACTAAACTTTCCATTTCAATAAAAAGCAATGTTTCCTGTACAAAGTTGTAGTTACAACAGTATTCTAACAGAGAAATCAAAAGATGAAGAGCTAGGTGTATATCACAGTACTGTTATATATATAAAGATGATGGTGACGATGGACCACTCACTTCCAGCTGTTACTTACTTTCAGTGTTTGTGTGAATTGGAAAAATGATTATAGAAACTAGAATTCAATTCAGTTGCATACACATCTGTCAGATTCTCTGATGCAGGCCAAATGGCCTTTGTTTACTTATATTTGGTCTTGGAAGTATGTGTTAACAAAGAGTGGATAGTAGGTGGTAAGGCCTTCAGAAACAGTAGCTACAACATATAGCAAACTGAGAAGGACAGGAAAACAATTCCAATAAAAGCATGAAACATGGCACATAAAAGTGTACTTTACTTTGAGTATTTCTCTCAGCCTATTCCAAACATATTCTTAAGCATAATTAGTATGTACATACCTGTACAAAACACATGTATTTATATCTTAATTATACATATTTCTTCAGAATACAGTAAAGCACACATAACTTTGTTTTCAATGACTTTTATATTCAAACATTGTTCAAACTTTCAGACAATGGAAAATAGTGTTTCAACAACGTAAATATATAAATTTTTAAAGATTTTTCCTAACATTATGATGACATAAATGAAAACAACGAAACATTATAGATGTATTGTGTATCAAAAATGTGAAATAATACCTTTATGTGTTTATATGTCAGCTAGTGTCAACTGCTGTCTTTATCCACATTGTACAAAAAGTGTTAAGTACATTATATTAAAACAATTTTTTATATGTAAAGCAAGAAGTTAATTGATGGTAACAGCTAATAACGTTCCAGAGTATATCAAAACTACTTTTTAACATTTTTTGGTGATTTCTAGGAAGTATGATGCTTCCAAAACTGATTTCATTTTGGAAGGGTATGTAACAGTACTTTCAATGGAAAACATTCAAGATTTTGGATCATATAGATGTCTGTTCATATTGAAGATTTAGAATTTCCAAGGTTAGAATATCCCTTGTTGTCATTGTCATTGTAAAAGTAAGAAATGTGAATCATGTCACTAACACCATTCAAACTAACAAAGACCTGCAACAGCAGAAAGCATAGTGTAGCATAACAGGTGAGAATCTATGAACACAAAGTAGCAAAAGTCATCCACATCTTCCAGGCAATAACAAGCAACATAATGAAGCCAACAGGGTATAGGTTCACCAAGTTAAGGTTTCTGGTCATAATTCATGCACAACACCTCCTGTATCCCAAGTAGCTAGAGACTGAGGGGGTAAAACGTTATCCCATATAAAGATATACCAGTCATATTACAGAATGTGACAACTATGGAGTTTCGTGATATTGGAAAATTGAAATGGACAAAGAGAAACTGTGATCTTCATAAGAAAAGAATAAAAGAATGCAAGTATAATTGCAGCACAACAGCTTTATGACCACCTTCCTGCAATGCTGCAGAGTTACTGTCAAGGTGCATGACCATCAAATAGAACATGACTGGATATTGCAACATGGGCTCTAAAATAATTTCAATGTAACATATTCAACCCCTGTATTTCAAAAAATAAAACACTATTTTAATGTGAAGCCTAAAACATAAAATAGTAAAAAAGCATTAATTGTTTATGTTAATAAGGTGTAAGTTGATGTGTTAGATCTTAGAAATAGAAATTGAAGGAGTTATTTCATTATAGCATATTAATTCTCAGATGGAAAGTAACACTGGCTTGTATTTTCATGTACTGGTACAATATAATTCTTCTTGATGTAAGATCTATGAAAATTTTCAATGCACTGCATTAGCTAATGATACCACAACAAAGTAAACATTTTAAGATTTTGATTATTGGTGCTGTGAAATGTTCTATCATTGGACAGACTCTTTTGAAATATTTGGAGAAAATAATAAAGTTCAATTTACATAACAATAAACAATTAGCTTTTATCATAGAGTATTCTATAATGTTTCTGCAGACTACATTTACCTTGAAACAAGTTGTAGACTTAAGTTAAAAATTAATGTTTCATCAGAACCTCCTCATCAATGAATGGTATATTATGCTAATTTACAGTTAACAAATTTACACAATTTCATGGCTAATCCAAATAACTCTCACTGAATAACTTTTATGAAATTGGATTCTCTTACTAAACATTTACTAACTTCTTACTGAATACTTCACTTGTATTTATATCATAACCTTCCTACTTCTGCATACCTGGTAAACTCAATTATCATATCTTCATCATCATGCCACCCCAATTAGCAGCTCACTCCAGCATACATCTATATTATAATACTGAAAATAGAGCTTACAACAATGCTCCCTTCTTGGTAAGTGAAATATCCTGAACAATCCTAATACAAAAATAAAATACTATATTAAACTGTACATTCACCATCCCGTTTTGGTGGCTTTCTCTTCCAAAAATCATGGAATGCAGATGGATTGACCTTTTTCTACTCTGTACCACTGGCTATCCTGTCGTATGGAAATTCTTTTAGATAGGTGACTGAGTGAATCCAGTGATAGATCCATCCATATTGATCCTCTGGAAGTGGTCTTGACAGGAAAGCTGGATTCTTCAGCAGGTTTACTTTCTTTCTACTGACAAATGCTTCTCTAGAATTACAAAGAAGTTATCTTAATGACTATTTCCATAAATAATAACAGTAGGTGACCTTTAACCCATCTCTCTGTATTTTTTCAATTCATGACCCTTCCCAAAACCTGCTAGAGTTTCAAGTGTGTCCTTCCTTGCAGCAGAGGTTTTACAGCCATACAATTTCACTTTACAAACTTTTATTCTTGCTATAAACTAAATTTTGAGGATAATGTGATGTATGACCTCAATGTATTCCTCTGCATATCCTGTGTAAGATATTACTGAGTAATTACTATAGATGTGAACATAGCAGTTCCAATGGTACTCTTAAGTTTGCTTCCAAATATCAAAGACGATGGTGTGTTGTCTGCAGATTCATGTACTCCTGTTCAATAATTCATAAATATAGCAATGACAGATCATGACTCCATATTTTATGATGTTCATCCACATAAACAAATGATTTAATGATACATGGTTGTGTCTTTTCAAGATGCTCTTAAACCATTTTGTTGACATCAGAACTATCACAATTTGCACCAGTTTTCTACAGATCCACAGAACCAAACCCAACAGAAGTAATGCATTCTTTTACTTGTTCCAGTGGTTTCATAGCACCTAAGTGTTTAGATTGCAGAAATGACAGGGTACTTTAGAACCAAAGCCAATAGAAGTAATGCATTCTTTTGTGTGTGTGTGTGTGTGTTTTTTCTTACAGCAAAACAACATTAGACTATCTGCTGAGTCCACCAAGGGGAATGCATTCTTTTATTTGTTCCAGTGGTTTCATAGCATCTAAGTGTCTAGGTTGTGGAGATAGCAGAGTGCTTTAGAACCAAACTGAATAGAAGTAATGCATTTTTTTACTTTGTTCCAGTGGTTACGTAGCATCTAAGTGTTCAGGTTGTAGAGATAGCAGTGTGATTTAGATTGTAAAAACTGTGGAAGTATCAATGTAATCAGTGTTTCTGTTCACTAGCAACTTCCCATTTCCAATGCAACGAGTATAATAAATCTCACTGTGCCAAATACAATTTTGACTTGAGCTGCATGGTGTAAATGTTTTCATTTTCTGTATTATTCTTCATCCAACGAACAAATGGTTTCAAACTCTTATGCTATGTCTGAGTATATTTCAACTGAGTACTAGAAAACATTTGTTATTCACCATTACATTTTTCATTATACTCTGTAGTACTTTACTTACTAATATTTATCATCGTTTTAAAATTTACATTCTTACATGGTCTTAGAAATAATGTGTCATAATTACATAGTTCCATCAAAGATGATGTACAATATTAAAGTTGTATTCCTGGAAATTTTACAGTCAATTTGTCATATGGTCTTCTGAACTGTGAAAATCCATCCATTCAGTGCTGCATGGTCTGTCCAAACTATGTTTTGTCCATGCAGATGATGATAGAAATGACTGTACGTGTGATTCAGTGAACTTTAGGTAGCCACTGTTTTGTGTACGTGTGATTCAGTGAACTTTAGGTAGCCACTGTTTTGTGTATGCGTATGTGATTCAGTGAACTTTAGGTAGCCACTGTTTTGTGTATGCGTGTGATTCAGTGAACTTTAGGTAGCCACTGTTTTGTGTAATGCATGTGATTCAGTGAACTTTAGGTAGCCACTGTTTTTGTGTGCATGGTGTGATTCAGTGAACTTTAGGTAGCCACTGTTTTGTGTACGTGTGATTCAGTGAACTTTAGGTAGCCACTGTTTTGTGTACGTGTGATTCAGTGAACTTTAGGTAGCCACTGTTTTGTGTACGTGTGATTCAGTGAACTTTAGGTAGCCACTGTTTTGTGTCACGTGTGATTCAGTGAAATTTAGGTAGCCACTGTTTTGTGTAATGCGTGTGATTCGGTGAACTTTAGGTAGCCACTGTTTTGTGTACGTGTGATTCAGTGAACTTTAGGTAGCCACTGTTTTGTGTACGTATGATTCGGTGAACTTTCTTACAAGAAAAAAATATTTGTTGCTCTATTCTTCTTCTTCAAAAGTAAGATATTTGGTACCCAAGAACTAATACTTGATTCTATTATACCATGATTTTTATCTCTTTGAAAGCTCAACCTGTTTTACATGTGGAAATTGTCCAGCTAACTGTTGTACTGGGGCTGCATCTCCATTTTAGAAGATGTTTTACCTCTTTGGTCTCAGTCAAACTGCACCAGAGAAACTATCTTGATATTTCATAAATAAATCAAGTAATCTCTGGCATTGATCTATAGGTTCAGTTGTACAGCTTTTGTAGGTGAAGTGGTAAGTTGTCTTCATATAATATCAGACTTCCAACATCTTGTCACAAAGGTCTTATCAACTTCTGATGTTTCACATCTTGAAAATCCCACCCAGACTTGGCACCAGACTTTCACATTTCTTTTGATGATCAATTCTATTAACACTTGGTATTTCACCTCTTAATATAATAACTGCCATCCTTATTGTTACAAAACATTTAACCTCTATTGTAGTAACTGTCATATAGTATGCAAGGATTTCTTAATCATGGACTGTCAAGCTACTTGAAGCTAGCCTAAACACATCCATGTATGCACATGAAGTAAGCTCTCAACTTGCTATGTTCCTTGATATAAGTTACTTCTTACACTAAGGGCACTTCCCTCTTATTGAAACTTTTATGTCTGTTTGTTATTCACGTCTTCCTTCATCAATGTTGGAAACAATTCCCTGTTTTTAATTAGCAAATCAAGTCAAATAATTGTTTCTGTAGAATCAATGTTGATAAAAGCACTGTAAAACTTCCCATCTGTGGACTGGTTTCTTTAAAGAATAAATTTCATAACTCGTTTGGGGTAGATGGGATATTATGAACTGATATTTGCCACACAAATCCAGCTAATTATGGTTTCCTGATTAGCCCTTTGTTCTTCTTTTGATGTGGTTGGATTTGAAGACTTATGCATGAGGTATTGGCTTATTGGTGTACCAACAGTCGTTAATTAATTCTCTATAGTCTTAGCTGTAATAGCCAGATATCCCATATCTATAACAGTTCCTTCTTACTGGTATCCTCTGAAAGGAGTTCTTATTCCCAAAACACTTTGGTCTGCAGTTACTGATAATACATACTTTCAAGTCGCTCTTGAAACATCTATCGTCTTACAGTTTATGTTCCATGTATACAGATGTCTAACTAATCCTTTCATTTCTTCTAAGCTACTGTTACAGGAAGAAGATAATTCTATACTTCTTGACCTTATGATTCCATAACTTCAAAATGGTGCATTTAATTGTTTCTCCGTAACTCTAAAAGATTCAAGTTCCAACCAGAGAGCTTTCTTTAAAGATTTATATCTACTTTACTTCAGCCCAATTTTCATATCTATTTTTTTATGACATCTATAAACTGGTCACATGGAAATAGATGAATAGTTTCTTATTAATCTGATCTGTTCACTTTGGAAATGATTTTAAACTGGATCTGATGCCCTTGCTTCCTTCCAATTATAGTTTGTTGTATTCTAAATTGGGTAATGTTGTTGAATTTCAGCTAAATTACAGAACTGAATTGGACAGAAAAATTCAAAAAAGTCCTTCAGTAACAGGTAGCACAGCATTAGTACTAATACAGGGTATCCCAAAAACATGTATACACACTATGAATGATTATAACTCATTCAAACAGGTGCAACTGATTTGAAGTAATGGTAGAAGCAAGACTAAGTTTTGATAAAAGTAAATTTATGTTAAAGTGTTACTGGAAGTGTGAGAACATAGCTGAAGTGTAAAAATTGTTTAGAAGGGAGTTTCAAACAGATCCACCAATGTGACTCATCATTACTCGCATCAGAGATAAGTTTGAAACAAATGGAACTGTTTATGACGTCCATAAAGGGCATTCTGGAAGTCTGCAGTTGTCCACCAGTCCCACACAACAAGCAGATCTGTTGGAAAGTCTCCACCGATCTCCAATAAAATCTGTTCGGCAAACAGCCCGAGAGACAGGAATCCCAAAATCAAGGATCCATCGCATGTTGAAGCGCATTCATTGGAAAGGTTTTATTCTGGTATTAGTCCACATCCTCAATGAAGATGATTTAAGTTAAATGGCTAAGTTAATTGCCACAATTGCACCTACTGACCACCTCAGAAGCCACATGTTATGGTTGAACACCACGTAAACTTACCAGGGGTTACGGTCTGTGTGGATTATTAGAATTGGGTGTAACTGGACTATTCTTTTTCCAAAACAGAGTCACTGGTCTCGTTTATCTGAACTTGCTGCAAGAATCTGTGGCAACGCATTTGAGAGCAATTTGGAGATAAGGAGTTTTATTTCCCCACTACCATCGTAATGTGAGGACCTATCTTGATGAAAATTTGACGAACAGATGAATTGAGCAAAGAGGTAGCAATGGATTTCCCCACGTTCACCAGACCTCACACCTCTAGACTGTTCACCAGACCTCACACCTCTGGACTGTTCACCAGACCTCACACCTCTGGACTGTTCACCAGACCTCACACCTCTGGACTGTTCACCAGACCTCACACCTCTGGACTGTTCACCAGACCTCACACCTCTAGACTGTTCACCAGATCTCACACCTCTAGACTGTTCACCAGATCTCACACCTCTAGACTGTTCACCAGATCTCACACCTCTAGACTGTTCACCAGACCTCACACCTCTAGACTGTTCACCAGACCTCACACCTCTAGACTGTTCACCAGACCTCACACCTCTAGACTGTTCACCAGACCTCACACCTCTGGACTGTTCACCAGACCTCACACCTCTGGACTGTTCACCAGACCTCACACCTCTGAACTGTTCACCAGACCTCACACCTCTGGACTTTTTTTATGGGGATACGTCAAAGATAAGGTTTATAGCCCAAAACCTGCAGCAATCAATGATCTGACAGCAGAAACTGAAAGCACCCAAATACTAAATGAAAATATTTTTGTGAAGTTTGCAATTCCATCTGTCTGCATTATCAGCAGTGCCTGGATCAGAATGGTCATCAGTTCAAACACCTACGATAACTCAAAAGATTCTACATTTGTGTTCTTAAGCTTGGATTACAAAACCTAGATATATTTTAATAAATATTGTATTTATAATCATTCAAAGTGTGTACACATTTTTTTGGCACATACTGTAGTTGTAGACTAAACAGGTTCTTCTATTCACTATTTTGTAGTAAACTGTGTTTGAGATGAAAATTCTTTGGCAGATCCAGAAAGATATGTGGCTGGTTTAATATTTGACAACCTACTCAGTGTTACATATGAGTTACCAGGTTTATCCTCAGTATGACAACCTATTCAATGTTACATACGAGTTACCATGTTTATCCTTAGTATGACAACCTACTCTAAACTACATTAGGGTGCATATCGTTACTTTCAGAATTTCTGTTGAGTAAAAGTCTGTTATCATAACATAAAGTGTACTCGGTTATTTTTACTAAAATCCAAAAGGATAGACCCAAGGATACAATACAACACTATATATTGGTAATGTTACTTTCACTACACACTAGTGTATGTTATACAACACTATATATTGGTAATGTTACTTTCACTACACACTAGTGTATTTTATACAACACTATATATTGGTAATGTTACTTTCACTACTCACAAGTGTATTTTATACAACACTATATATTGGTAATGTTACTTTCACTACACACTAGTGTATTTTATACAACACTATATATTGGTAATGTTACTTTCACTACACACCAGTGTATTTTATACAACACTATATATTGGTAATGTTACTTTCACTACACACTAGTGTATTTTATACAACACTATATATTGGTAATGTTACTTTCACTACACTAGTATATTTTATACAACACTATATATTGGTAATGTTACTTTCACTACACACTAGTGTATTTTATACAACACTATATATTGGTAATGTTACTTTCACTACACACTAGTGTATTTTATACAACACTATATATTGGTAATGTTACTTTCACTACACACTAGTGTATTTTATACAACACTATATATTGGTAATGTTACTTTCACTACACACTAGTGTATTTTATACAACTAGTATATTTTATACAACACTATATATTGGTAATGTTACTTTCACTCACACACTAGTATATTTTATACAACACTATATATTGGTAATGTTACTTTCACTCACACACTAGTATATTTTATACACAAGGTATTGGTTTTATACAAACACTATATGTTGGTAATGTTACTTTCACTACACACTAGTGTATTTTATACAACACTATATATTGGTAATGTTACTTTCACTACACACCACTGTATGTTATACAACACTATGTATTGGTAATGTTACTTTCACTACACACTACTGTATGTTATACAACACTATATATTGGTAATGTTACTTTCACTGCACACTAGTGTATGTTATACAACACTATATATTGGTAATGTTACTTTCACTACACACTACTGTATGTTATACAACACTATATAATGGTAATATTACTTTCACTACACACCAGTGTATTTTATTACAAACAATAAACTGCTTGTCTTATTATAAGTTTTATTTTTTTCAATGATTATTAAATGCTTGCCAGATTAGTTTATTTATCACAAACTATCAAACTGTTGTCTCCTCATTGTGTGTTTTTACCAAGTTTCCTTTATTCTTACAAGTTTTAATATATTTTTATCATAAACTATTAAAATTTTGTTTCTAAGCTTCAGGGAACTGTGTGTTTGGGAACTATGCATTTTAGTAATTGTGTGTTGTTTGGGAACTATGCATTTAATAACTGTGTGTTTGGGAACTATGCATTTAGTAACTGTGTGTTTGGGAACTATGCATTTAGTAACTGTGTGTATCACTGTGTGTATCACTATGTGTATCATCATTATTAACTAAACCTTACAGATTTAAATATTTTACACCATTCACTGAATCAACTTACACTACAATAAACTTACACCATAATCTAATCAATCACTTCAATGTTTTGTTGTTGTTGTTTTGTAAAGAAAGAACAAGTTCCACTGACAAGTAAAAACATTTATTGCTTCAGCTTTGAAGCTATTTTCTTAAAAGTTGTATCACAAAGAGAACAGAAGTAATGAGTCAACATACCTTTCTTGTAAGCTGTTCATTATGTCGATGTCAATCAGATGAGCAATGTGTGCTGGAACTTTTCTGGTTTCACTTCCATAGAAATCATTATACAATTTATTCACATGCCGTAACGAATCGGCAAAAGTATCTAAAAGTCTTCGGCTCTTTCTTGAAGATGTCCTGTACAAATGGTCGATGACTTCTGATTGCTATGATTACAATATACTTATATCAGAACGCTTAATCTGAATTATTGGAAGTATTAAACAATACCGTATCTAAATCATCTGATGTTACATGTGTATATTACACCTCAAGTGTTAAACAATAACATACTTACATATGTAATATGAGATGTTTTAGGTAATATTCAAGTGAGAGTTTTTGTTTAAAACTTAAAATAAGGATCTATAGATCAGGTGTCAATTACTGTCATAGTTAAGATATTACATGGCAGTCTAATTTTAATTATTTATTATTATTATACTATCATTCAATAATTCCCTGGTATTTACATTACAGTCTACCAGATTTAGTGAAGTCATGAATATGACCACAATTCAGTCATGGATCTTCCAATTAAAAACACGTGTGTTATACACATAATTGTTGGCTAATTCATTAGAACTTCAACTGATCAAGTTATTTTAATGGTTTACTTGACTTTTCTGTTAGATTCATTACATTATTAGTCAGATGGAGGTATTAAACTTATTTTATCTTTGTCTTACTCGTGTATGATTCACATCCCATCATTACAGTATTATTACAGCTTCCCTAGATTCACATCCCATCATTACAGTATTATTACAGCTTCCCTAGATTCACATCCCATCATTACAGTATTATTACAGCTTCCCTAGATTCACATCCCATCATTATAGTATTATTACAGCCTCACTAGATTCACATCCCATCATTACAGTATCATTACAGCTTCCCTAGATTCACATCCCATCATTACAGTATCATTACAGCTTCCCTAGATTCACATCCCATCATTATAGTATTATTACAGCCTCCCTAGATTCACATCCCATCATTACAGTATCATTACAGCTTCCCTAGATTCACATCCCATCATTATAGTATTATTACAGCCTCCCTAGATTCACATCCCATCATTACAGTATCATTACAGCTTCCCTAGATTCACATCCCATCATTATAGTATTATTACAGCCTCCCTAGATTCACATCCCATCATTACAGTATCATTACAGCTTCCCTAGATTCACATCCCATCATTATAGTATTATTACAGCTTCCCTAGATTCACATCCCATCATTATAGTATTATTACAGTCTCCCTAGATTCACATCCCATCATTACAGTATTAATACTATAATAAATAATACTATAGAAACCACACATGAGGAAAAGATGAGAAATGTCTTTTAATTCCAACTAAATAATAACATTCCAAATCATTCAACATCCAACAAGAAGACCTGGGATTGAACCCTGTCCATGACAGCAGGTTAGAATTAAAAGTGCAATATTACTGTTACTTAATGTCTATTAATTATAAAATAAACAAGTAACTAATTAATAATTAAACTTTAAATTATTATACAAAAGGTGTTTTATTTCCATATTACCCTTCAACTTAATCTCTTCACCCACAATTTTATGCAAATCTGAGGAGTTTATTTCCAGATGACTGCTGGTGTGAGAAACAGAACCATTTCAGAAAAAGTACTGGAGGAATACAAACAGACCATGTTTATAGACATACTTCTCTGCCATGGCACATCAGGCATCAAATCTTCCCTTTCCCAGGAAACATTTTGAACCAAAAACTCTGTATAGATCTAGTTTCCTCATATGACATCACAATAACCACTACCATTCATAGGTATATTACAACAAACAGGGTCAAACAAGATTAAATGTTTCATAAAATTAACACATTAAAAACATACTGAACTGTTAAACAAGACAGGGTGTTTTGTCACTGACATGTTCACAGAATACTGAACTATTAGACTAGACAGGCTGCTTCATCACTAACATGCTCACAGAATACTGAACTGTTAAACAAGACAGGGTGCTTCATCACTAACATGTTCACAGAATACTGAACTATTAGACTAGTCAGGCTGCTTTGTCACTAACATGTTCACAGAATACTGAACTATTAAACTAGACAGGGTGCTTCGTCACTAACATGTTCACAGAATACTGAACTGTTAGACTAGACAGGGCTGCTTCATCACTAACATGTTCACAGAATGCTGAACTGTTAAACTAGACAGGGTGCTTCATCACTAACATGTTCACAGAATGCTGAACTGTTAAACTAGACAGGGTGCTTCATCACTAACATGTTCACAGAATGCTGAACTGTTAAACTAGACAGGGTGCTTCATCACTAACATGTTCACAGAATACTCAACTGTTAAACCAGATATTATGCATCATCACATTAACATGATTACAGTTAAGCAAGTTTAGGCACATTAACACATGAATAAAACACTGAATTCTTATTTTTTATAACAGAACTTCATCTTACACATATTTATAAGAAACAAATTTAATATGAGCAAACTGTCACTTGACAACTATGTGGAAGTCCTTGCAAATACACATTTCCTACACCTTGGATAGGATGAAATTCCCTGTTCATTCCCTGATCTATACTAGTATCATTGAAATACTGCCTATAATAATTGCATAAAGTTGCTTGCTGAGATACTCTTGAACAAAGACATAACAGGTATATGCTGAAAGTCACACTTCACTTAGATGTCATCTTACAAAGTTTCAAAGAACAAACAAAGAAAGTTTAAAAGGGGGATACCGTATTTTCTGGTTAATAAGCCGAATCCCCGAATAAGCCGAGGCCAATTTTCAGCTCTGAAAATGAGGGTTTTTGCTTATTACCGTAATAAGCGAAGCCATTTTTAAGAAGTGACAAGTTTCTTCAAAATGATTTCTTAGTCTCGTTTCAGCGTCAGCATGCATGTTGTGTGTGATCATTGGCGTTCTGTAGTAAAGCAGAACGTGTCGTATTGAGACAGAGATGGAATCAATATGTCATTCGTTATTGGCTCCACTCACTGTAATTAGGTAACCAATGAAATTCCAGAAACAACGTTTCACTGTAGTCTTAACGTGCTTTGCTGATGGGACAAAATTACCGCCTCTGGTAATTTTCAAAAGAAAAACATTTCCTAAGAAGAAGAAATTTCCTAAAGGAGTGATCGGCCAATAAGCCGACCCCCAAAAATCAGGTCCAAAATTTAGGGCCAGAAATTCGGCTTATTAGGCAGAAAATACAGTAATTATTATGGGGGATTTAATGTTGTAAAAGGGAAAATTGTCAAATATTTAAAGGAGTATTTGCACAAAAATGTTAAACCATCAACTATAAAGGAATTGCACACAAAACAAAACCATCCACTAATCTAGAGAACATTGCATTATTTCCACACATGCTTTGAAATTCTGCCCTCCAGTATTTTATACTCCACTGAGTTTCTTTTGGCAATATTTGTCTTGTGATATCCTTCATCTATCTTGATACAAACACTTATCTTGGTACTGCATATAAGCACCTCATTCAGATAATTTTATCACTTTTCAAGAGATGTACACAATCCCAGTCACTAACACCAGCTCTTAGTGGAGAAGAAGAGCAGGAGAGTGTCAACAGAAGTATTAGTGGAAACAGACACAAACACTGAGATGATGGAGGGCCTAGTGAAGGTAAAACCTGTAGAGATCAAGGGTGTACTAGAAAACATAATGTTCTGGGACAACAGTAGATTTACTGGTTAATTCTGACTGCTCTAAACTAATTTAAAAAACAAATTTAAAGTCATATACTTTTCATTAAACTCACTTAAATTTATAACATCTGAAAGCAGGTCAACTATCCTGTTATAAAAATGAAGCTGTCTTAGCTGAAGATGACTCCCATCTTGCCAGGAGTTATATTTGTGTCCACTAGTCCTACTATTCTCACTGTTAAATATGGAAAAACATGATGCATCAACACTATCAACACCCTTCATGATATTAAACACCTCAGTCAGACCCACTCTAACTCTTCATTTTAACACCTCAGTCAGATCCACTCTAACTCTTCATTTTAACACCTCAGTCAGACCCTAACTCTTCTAACTCTTCATTTTAACACCTCAGTCAGATTTACTCTAACTCTTCATTTTAACACCTCAGTCAGATTTACTCTAACTCTTCATTTTAAAACCTCAGTCAGATCCACTCTAACTCTTCATTTTTCACCTCAGTGAAAACAATTTTATTGATCTTAATCTAACCATTGTATGATAAGCCAGGTACCATTCTAGTAGCCCTTCTATTCTGGACCTTTTCTAATAATTCAATGTCTTTATGATAAGGCAAGAAGTCCAAGACTTAAAACAGTAATCTAATAATTATGATCTAAGCAGCAAGCTATACAATGAAACTAAGCAACCTATATAGACTTGCTTTCAATATTTCTGTAGGTACAACCTAATATCCTATTTACCTTACTACTATCAACAACACACTGTTTGAATGGCTTAAGATACTGACCAACTATCATATCCTTCTTTCATGACAATGTTAAGGTTATTCTCATCCAAACTATACTTATAATTTAGATTATGATAATCAACATACACTATCTTGCATTTATTATAATTAAAACCTATCTGCCATTTATTCACCCAACTCACTAAATGATTTAAATCCTTTCATAAATTAGCAACATCCTCTTCACAGCCAGCAACACCAAGAGTTTAATAAAATCTCAAATTTATGCAATTTATTGACTATTCCTTCAACTATATCATTAATGTAAATCACAAAGAGCAAAGGGCCTAAAACTGAGTTCTGAGGTAACTCACTTGTGACATTAAGAATGCAACTCAAGTGGGAGAACCACACTACACTGATAACAGGTACATTCTTCACCCAGAATCCAGTTCCTGTATCAAGAATGGAACCATACATGAAAGATTATTATTATAGGCCAGCCCCAAATAGACAGCTGAAGTTCCACAACTCAAGTGTTGGAATAAAGTGATCTTAGTTCCAACATCAAATGTTTGTGGCTAGGTCAACTAAACTACATATCTACAACCACAGAGTGATGTGTTTCAAGCCTCCAGAATCACAACAAGAAAGTAAGAAATGCTGAAGTGGACAAACCTCCTATTCCACCTAAAGAAGCCTGAAAGGCTCAGAATGATAAGACTGTGTATGCTCCACTCAACAAAAGGACCAGAACTCATCCAGTATGGAATTAGGAACATTCTACCTGATTCACAACTTAGCAGACAATGACCATTCCACTTGCCCCTATAATTGAGGGGAGGATGAAGAACTGTGTTCAACCCAGTATGGAAACACTCCACATTTGGAGCTAGTGAAGCCCCTTCAATGAACTATGTACTAAAAGAAAATTGATCAAAAGGAAGGGTTACACAGTCCCAATCAGACAGTCAAGCATCAAATCTAAACAGATATTACAAATAGGATCCTGCATAGATTGGTGCTGCTCCTACAGACACGTGGCAAAAAAAAGCATCTAGGGACTCCGGTAGGAGAGCCCCTAACTTCACCCTATTCTCCAAGCATGAAGAAATTTATTCTGGAGGAAAACCCTCTATCCACCACTCAAGTCACTAGAAACTAGATATGATAAAGACTCTTCAGCTTTGTAATGCATGTTGTGGAGCTATGAGGAACAGTGTTTTGGAACCTATGCAATAGGTTAACCAAGTTTCCTCAGTTTCAAAAGTAAACTGATTCCAATTTATTCAATCCAATGATCAGTAAGACAGGCAGGATATGTTTTACCTTTATTCATGGCATTCCTGCATAGTATGGTAAAACCACCTGGTGTTGTCTTATGAAACACCTCATTTCTAAAGAGCTTGTTGTACTTATATAAAGTATACTGAAATAGTGGTTGCTTGTGCAGAAAGCACACCTACTCAGACAACACTTACCAGAGAGCGAGATCCCTTACAAAATGAAGCAAGGGCTAAGGAAACGTCAGAATGAAAGTACTAACCCCTCTTGATAATCTACCCAAAGCAGTTAAGTTAGCTTCATGGGTGGGTGAAAACCCTCAGATGAAGATACTGCCAAATCATACAAATAATACAAGTACTGGGGGAGGTCCTCAGTGTTCTCCAGTGGAAAATTCAACTGGAACCCTTAGGATACAGAAACACAACAAGTCTGATAAGACATGATATGGAGAAGACTAATTCCTTGCCTCCAAGGGAGTCCTCAATAAAAAAAAAATTGTTGTTTAGCATCTTCAAAGGCAGGCAATAAATCATTCAAGACACTTACTGAAATGACAACGAATGAATGATCGATCAACAATGTGAGAAATAGTGATCATAGTTATTGGTGAAGAGGATTAATCCCTGTTTGAGTATCTTGGATAAGAAGAACTGGTCTGAGGATGGTAATAGAATAATAGTGTTTTGTGAGCAAACAGTGTAAACATCTGGCTGTGTCTGAAGGTTAGTGACAACAAAAACTAAACCTTCAGATGGAGGTAACATATAAGAATTAGGACAGTTGTAGAGAAAGAGCAGCAACAGTAACATTCAGTCAGTAACTGGTCATTCAGTACAAAGGACTTCAAGCAACCTAAGAATTAGGACAGTTGTAGAGAAAGAGCAGCAACTGTAACATTCAGTCAGTAACTGGAATGGTCATTCAGTACAAAGGACTTCAAGCAACCTGAGAAATCCAGAGAGTACTGATCATGCAAAGATTTAGTTGCTAGTATTAAATGGTAGTTCATAAGGCTGCTATATACAGGAAAATTATGGAAGGTGAAGAAACCCTCATGTTAAAAACAACATTATGGTTGACTGTTCTGGCTGAAATAGATTCAACCTGCTCTTATGACAATATTACCAATACGCATACCATTTCCACTGAAATACGTGCATTTCAGGAGGAAGCAAAAATAGAAATTGAGACAGATACATGCCAATCTTCAAAAGCATATCGTATGAAAAACTGCATGACCCGTACACTTCAGACTGAAACTTCAGGATAGTCAAGTGAGTCCTGTCAAATCAGGGCTGCTTTCCCATAGATTACCTAAGAAATGGGAAAGTATTGCAAAATAGAAACCAGGATGTAGCTGCTAACCAAGTGTGTGACAAATTTACTATCATATATTTATTTTAATATCAATGTTTGTTTTAGTTAAATATATATTTTGAAATGCATGTAACCTATACTGTTAAATCTGTATTGCATTATTCCCATCAATTCATTAAATTTGTAGAATTCTCGAGTGTAGGTATCAATAATGCTTTACAAAAGCACTCATGTATCATCAGTATTGTGGAGTAAACTGATATTTTTAGAACCTTGCCTAATGTTTATAAGCCAGTGCACCAAGAGACAGTATAGATTGTTGGTTTGCTATAGTTGGTATGGTATAAACCTTGGAAGCTCTAACTGTAATTAATCTGAAAAGTACAGATATGTGACCATTTTACAGATTTTGAACATTACAAATAGTTTAACTTCAGACATTAGTATTTCTACAAAGGAATTCTATAAGTTCAGCTGTAAAATCCTTCATGTGATCAACAGACCTAGCTAGCTCCCTGTTACGTGAAATGTATCTAAATCAACTCAGAATTAATCTGCATACCAAAAATCATTGATAAAATATCCAGTTATAGACAAGATAGAACACTCAATACTAGCTGTAAATTTGGAAAAACTTTATATAAAAATCATTATTTCTAACATGTTATTATAAACTGTATTATTGTTTGTATATTAAAATATATTCTACTAAGAAAGAAAGCAGTATGTATCAATCTTCTTGGCAGATATCATAAAAATGTGATGCATCTCAACAGATAATTAATTACTAAATTCAAATTACAGTTTAACTCAGTTTCAGAATCTTTCAAATCACAACACATAATATAATAAATTGTCTGAGATAAATTATAATATGTAACAAGTGCCATCAACAGTGGGTTAGAAGAAAACATACTTAGTGCCTGGGGAAAAAATATGAACTGAAGGGAAAGCTAGAACAGTAATCCTTTCCCATCAGAATGCACCCACTGACAGAGCCTGAGATGAGGTACTGGAGACCAAACTACCAGTAGTTGAGTGTTCCAATGAGAGGTCAACCCACCAAACAGAGTTGGAAAATGAGAGATAGATAAACAGAACCTTGCAATATGGTATCAATTCTGTGGAGAGAATCTGTTTGGGTTGAGAAAATTTATCTATTACTGCAGTCCAGACCTACAAAACATGACAAGCTAGTAAGCTCATATGATAGAAGTGGTTCTGAGAAAGAAGGTCCAAGATTTAAAAACAAGGAGCCATGGACCATGTACCTCCTCAGTGAGAAACACAAAACACCACCATGGAATCAGCAGCCTATTGATTTTCCCTATAATAAGCCCAAACCAGGAGGCATTGCCCTTGTAAGAGCAAGAAAAACTAAAACAATTTGTAAGAAAACCTTGACATACATGTATAGAATCTGGAATTCCTACCTGTTGGTACACCCTAACTCTGAAGTGAAACATTCATGAAGAAAAGGATGAGGGGGGTCAGTATAGGGACCTACATATAAGAAGCAACCCCACTAAAATTCCAGACCAAGGATCTGGGGAAGCCAGTGAAGCAACATTTATAATCCCTTAGTTGCATAAAGTCAATGAAAAGGATTATTCTAGCACTCATTTCAAGGGCATGAAGGATTTGAGAGATTGCACACTTCCAAAAGAGAAATAAACATCTGTTCAGTGGGAAATTGAGAGGTAAGAGTCAGGTTTCCTGTTCTATTGTGAAGAGCTTGATGCAAGTCAGTTGAATATGACTGAGAGATGAAATGAATGGATGTCTCAGCTCTGAAAATGAAGTCTGTCTTGGTGGTTTCTGAAAGCAGAATCTGGGTGTGGTGTTTAGACAGTAGATAAGATAGGGTGAGCAGTAACCAAGCATGTATGGAATGGAGCACGCACTGAACTATGAAATGGAGGCAAGAAAAAAAACTTGTAAGGTTTGGCAGAACCGACATGAAGCATATGCTACTTTCAGGCATGCCAATGATATTTATGAAAAAAAGAGGAAAAGGTATATAGCCTGGCGCCTGAGGCGCCACAGCGTGGCGGTGCAGCCGTGCCTGACTAGAGGGGTCCGGGGTCATGCCCCACTGGGAAATTTAAAAAAAATGGATACTATTTGGTGTGATTTGGTGCAATATGAGTTAATAAAGCCAAAATAACTCAGTAAATATTTCAAATACAAGTCATTTCATTATTATCCTTTTTTGTCATCAATAACATCATCATCATCAACTACTGGTATGCTGCCAATTAAATGTTTTACAGTCATTGCCAATAACTACTTCTCTGCTGCATATATTCTATACAATTTTCAAATCACATAAAATTACTCTTTTGACTAATCATGACTACCTACAGTTCAAATTGTTCATCTATGCAATCTTGTCATTATACTACTAGTACCTTAATGTCAGTGAATTTTCCATTCTTTCACAAATTGACAATATAAACTAAAACAGCATATGAAGGAAAGCTATGACATTGCTTAAAAATTCAACTACTGATATCAGTGATATGCCTCAGAAATTAAATTCTGTACAGTCACTGACATCAACAACTACTGCTCTGCTGCATGTATTCCATTAAAATTTCAAATTACTTAAAATTACTCTACATGACTACCTACAGTAAAACTTGTTCATCTATACAATCTTGTCAGTAAATTACTGGTACCTCAATATCAGTATATTTTTCATTCTTTCACAATACAAACTGAAACAGCAAATCAAGGAAAGCTTTGACATTGCTTCAAAATAAAATTAATGATATGCTTTAAAATAAACCACTGGCACTGTATGCTGCAGATAATAATAAAATGTTTTTCAGTCACTGATATCAACTTCTGCTCTGCTACATAAATTACAGTCAAATATCAAATCACTTAATTTCCTTTAATCAATCTTGGCTACTTTCCTCTTTTTCGAGACAAGGGTTTCCAGTGCTCTCTTCCGAGCTTTTTTTCTCTCCTTCTCTGAATAGGCAGCTCTCTGTGCCTCTGCGGCTTTCTGGACATTTTCTTTAGCCAAAGTGGCTGGGCCAGATTTCACAGAACCATAGGCCTCAAGCTTTTCTGCCCTTTTCTTCTGATTCTCCCTCAGCTTTGAGGTATACTTTGAAGCTGCTGATCTAATGTCCTTACACATTCTCTTGTCTACAGGATCAAAATGAACATCTTTCCTTTTAAACATTTCAATCGCTGTTGTTTCTTTGGAGCGTAGAGAATATTTTATCGTCTGGTATGCACACGATACCAGACCACGAGACCTGCAACGAGACGAAACGACACTGCCTCCAAGATGGCGGTCAGATTTTTTTTTTCCTGCAATAAACATTGAAAAAATACAATTTCTCCTCAAAAACCACCTACCCAGCCCCCAAATCGCTCATATTTTTTCCTCGAATTTACACGAATCTCGTGGGTAATCGTTGGCCTTTGGAAAACCGCGGAAATCCGCGTTTCAGCAGAAAAATGGCACGCATGTACTTTGAAAATATATACCCTGAAATACATTACCCTAATCCTTGTGACATGTAATGCTATTAGTGGTGGAATGCCACAACTATGACAAAGTACAGATAAGAGCCAAGTACAAGAAACCTGAATGTTCACAATCCTAGTAAAAGCTGAAGGAATGAGTGAACTGTCAATCTTGGAGAACTGATACAGACAATGGAACACAAATATCTCATAAGCCAACACAGCTGAAGGAATGAGTGAACTGTCAATCTTGGAGAACTGATACAGACAATGGAACACAAATATCTCATAAGCCAACACAGCTGAAGGAATGAGTGAACTGTCAATCTTGGAGAACTGATACAGACAATGGGACACAAATATCTCATAAGCCAACACAGCTGAAGGAATGAGTGAACTGTCAATCTTGGAGAACTGATACAGACAATGGGACACAAATATCTCATAAGCCAACACAGCTGAAGGAATGAGTGAACTGTCAATCTTGGAGAACTGATACAGACAATGGGACACAAATATCTCATAAGCCAACACAGCTGAAGGAATGAGTGAACTGTCAATCTTGGAGAACTGATACAGACAATGGAACACAAATATCTCATAAGTCAACACAGCTGAAGGAATGAGTGAACTGTCAATCTTGGAGAACTGATACAGACAATGGAACACAAATATCTCATAAGCCAACACAGCTGAAGGAATGAGTGAACTGTCAATCTTGGAGAACTGATACAGACATTGGGACACAAATATCTCATAAGACAACACAGCTGAAGGAATGATTGAACTGTCAATCTTGGAGAACTGATACAGACAATGGGACACAAATATCTCATAAGCCAACACAGCTGAAGGAATGAGTGAACTGTCAATCTTGGAGAACTGATACAGACAATGGAACACAAATATCTCATACGTCAACACAGCTGAAGGAATGAGTGAACTGTCAATCTTGGAGAACTGATACAGACAATGGAACACAAATATCTCATAAGTCAACACAGCTGAAGGAATGAGTGAACTGTCAATCTTGGAGAACTGATACAGACAATGGAACACAAATATCTCATAAGCCAACACAGCTGAAGGAATGAGTGAACTGTCAATCTTGGAGAACTGATACAGACAATGGAACACAAATATCTCATAAGCCAACACAGCTGAAGGAATGAGTGAACTGTCAATCTTGGAGAACTGATACAGACAATGGAACACAAATATCTCATAAGTCAACACAGCTGAAGGAATGAGTGAACTGTCAATCTTGGAGAACTGATACAGACAATGGAACACAAATATCTCATAAGCCAACACAGCTGAAGGAATGAGTGAACTGTCAATCTTGGAGAACTGATACAGACAATGGAACACAAATATCTCATAAGTCAACACAGCTGAAGGAATGAGTGAACTGTCAATCTTGGAGAACTGATACAGACAATGGAACACAAATATCTCATAAGCCAACACAGCTGAAGGAATGAGTGAACTGTCAATCTTGGAGAACTGATACAGACAATGGAATACAAATATCTCATAAGTCAACACAGCTGAAGGAATGAGTGAACTGTCAATCTTGGAGAACTGATACAGACAATGGGGAATGAGTGAACTGTCAATCTTGGAGAACTGATACAGACAATGGGACACAAATATCTCATCTTCCTAAACATGACAAAAAACAGAAATAAAACCCCAGAAGAACAACCAGAACTCACTCACTACTCCAAACATAACAGCTCTAGAATTGAATTCCAATTCACAAAGATCTGTGGGAGACAACAGATCAGGCAGATAACAGTGTTGAAAACTTGACTCAAAGACATGTAGGTAACTCCACGTCTGGAAATACTTGGAGTCTACTCCCCAAGATCTTGAAAGCATACAATAAACACTGATGCCACTGGTATCAATACTGCCTTATAGCATAACATGTAGAAATAAGCAGAAACTATTCTGGATACCAATGTGCAGAGATACTGATGTTCAGGAATGGGACTCTTGAGTAAATATGGGTGGAACAAAAACTCCTTGTATGTACAGAGAAAATTCAAGATGTCAGTGAGAAAAGAATGACTGTAGAAGTCAAGAAACAAAATGAAGAACATGCTAATGATGGTTCCAGCTAGTGATCAACAAACATGGTGAACTTGAGATGTTTCCAACAAGCACAGGAAGAAAAACAGAAGATGATAACAGAGCTGTAAGTATGTAGATATACCCTATCCCACCTGGAAACATTAACATATGCAGGTAAACTAAACCCTCCATCACAGAACACCAAAATTCAATGAGCAGATATAGTATATGAGAATCAGATATGTTTCCACTTGTTGTGGTAGCCTAAATCACCAAGTTCTTTCATATGAGAATCAGATATGTTTCCACTTCTTGTGGTAACCTAAATCACCAAGTTCCTTCACTATACTGATAACTAAACCACCCTGCATGAACACAATGTTAGTGCAAGGAGATAAAGTGAAACATTAGCATTCAGTCTGTGCAGGCTCAAAAGTAACCAGAGAAAGACACAAAATGTCACACACTTGATGAAATAACTGAAGAAAGCAAATATAATAGCTTATCTCAAAAATTTCAACTTTTGGTTTGTATTTCCTTTAAAGACTGAATTGATTATTATTTATTGGAACAACAATTAGTCTATTTGTTTTGTGAGAATGAAGTAAAATTGGTTCATCTTCTGTGTTCTCTATATAGAACCAAACTTTGGATTCCAGTACTACAAGCCCACTACTATCCCACAGGAGGCCAAGTGAATCTAAATTTTCACCAGAATGTTGTAGATCACCCTCAGTTGCAGCTTCAGATCCCTCCTCTTGAAAAAAAATCATGGAGCAGAATATAATTCTCTATTTCATTGCAAATAAGATCACAGACAATCTCAACTGAGGCAAAAAAACATAAAATAATGATACTGCTGTGCAACTTTTACATGAATTAGCCTGCATGAAATTTTTTGGC
This sequence comes from Tachypleus tridentatus, assembly GCF_004210375.1. Taxonomy (NCBI): domain Eukaryota; kingdom Metazoa; phylum Arthropoda; class Merostomata; order Xiphosura; family Limulidae; genus Tachypleus; species Tachypleus tridentatus. The sequence continues at coordinate 2,566,237 of NC_134825.1, read as the reverse complement.
ATTGACAGTAATTTATATTTCTGAAATTGATATCTCAGAAGTATCATGAAATTCACTTACTTTTCTTGATTTTTGTCTGCAAAATGAAATTCCTTGATGTTTACAAGAATAGAAATAAAACAATCAAGAATCTTCCTGATTTCTCGGACCCAAACAATTTCACATGAAGTGTGATCAGTACTGATGTTTTTATTTAATATTTAAAAAAACAATTAAGTGTGACAAAAACTAAAGAATGGAAAAATATATATTTTTACAAACAAGAATTCTATCAGGAAAGAATTATATATTAAACATTCTCTACCTTAACTAAGGAGTCAAATATTCTTAGCTTTTCCCATGGTAATGTTCCTTGATGGAATTTAATGGCAGGTTCTTCAAATCCCATTAATCTTCGAAATTTAACAGCTTTATTATCTTTAAGATGTTTATGTTGTTTTACCATCAGAGCATCAGGAAGGTTTATACTATTCTGTACTCTTCTTTCTTCTGTGTTCATAGGCTTAGAAGAAACAGCTGGTTGTCCCAAGTGACTTTTGGTCTTATCTTTAAATTTTGGTAAAGATTCTTTAATAATGGTATCTTCCCTGTTAAAGCTTTTATGTATATCACTAATTAAATAACTCCGAGTTTCAGTTGGTTGATCCACTTTCTTGAATACAGACAAACTCAGAGAAGGCTGACCAATACGATATAAGCTTTCCACATAATCCTGAATCAATTTGGCTTTCTGTTTCAAGTAACCCTTTTCTGTTAGATAACCTGAAAGAAATAAAAATCTTCACAATTAAATTCATAAAGAACATTTAAAGACATCTTATGTAACAAACATCACAAAAAAACAAGAGAGAGCCAGAATGATGAATTTAATATTTTACATGTTCTTTTACAAAAACAAATTACAAACTGCTAACTAGAGTGCAATATTACTTTGTGTTTAACTTACATTAAGGAATATAGTGCTCTGGAATGAGGATGAGACAAGGGGGTGTGGCAGAAGGGGTCTCATTTTCAATTTGATAGCTTTGTAACCAAACAAAGTTGAAGGCTACAAATATTGTGGTTTGTTTAAACAAATAGTATTTTATAAAGGGTAATTTACATTTAATTTCGTACTTTTTAATAGATGGTGGATAAAACAAAGATGACAAAATGCCTAGAGAAAATATGTGATGTGTGTCACATTAAGAAAAATTTAGGATTTTTTTTTAATAGTGCTTTGTAAAATTAAGAACTTGAAAACTTATATGCTATTAAAATATGGATTATTAGTGAAGAGTTTATGTTATACTAATTTGTATAACATAAATGAAAAGCAGTTTAATAAAATTCTGAATGTAAAATACTGAAACTGTTTTATGCACAATAAAGAATACCCAAGGTAAGAGGGTTAAATCCTTTCACAAAGTGGTTTTCATGTTATGATTAAAAACTATTCTTCATCCCCAGAATCCCAAGTATTATTTGTGCAATCTCTAAAACCTCCTAAATATATTTCAAATGTTTGTTTTCAGTAAAACTTTATATTTTGTCTGTTATTTTCCCTACCCTAACTACATGGGGTTTGTCAATTTGATTGAGTTTGTAATCCACATAAAAAACAGTAGAAATAAATAAAAATTATGCTTTTCATCATGAAGCAAGATAGTGCTTATTAGGTTAATGTGAAGAAGAAGGAAAGGGTGGCAATTTATATCAACTCATTTGATGATCTTTGTGAAGACAATGGGCTTGAAGATTTTCCATGTAATGACTGGAGGTCACTGATTGAAGGAGGGAAAAATGTGGCAGGTATTCCGTTTAAATACAGTGGAGTGCCGTTAAGCCACGGTATTTGGGAGGTCAACCTGCTTAACCGCAGCTTAAGTGGTCCGCGGCTTAAGCCTTTATGACTGAAAAGCCCGAAGTCGCCAACAGCTCTGCCAAGGAGCCTCATCCGAGCCATTGCGTGATCATTATATCGGATTATCGAATTAAAAATAATACTTTAATTATTGATAACTTTTTTCACGGATTTACCGCGGATTAACTTTAATGTATGGAGAGGTGTGATTCGGTAACAATGGCGACCTCCATAAAGCTGACATAGAGAGCGAATAAGGTAGATTAACGGTTGATTTCTATTGTAATATATTTTATTTATTTCCCAAATTAAAGCAAATCCTTTTTAAATATCCCCTTGAAGTTATAAAGCCAGGATTAAATTTGTAAGCTGCGTTTTTACACATTCTTAAATTGGCGGTGAGCCGCGATAATCCTCGCTCACATTGCTCACAAGACTTGCTACAGAGGCTTAAGTGATTTCGCGGTTTACTGGTCCGCGGCTTAATGGCGCTCCACTGTATATCTGTCACTAGTGCTTAGGAACAGATATACCCAGGGGTGCTTGGAAAGTTTCTCTCTCTCTTCATCCCAATTTCTTGGAGACTTACTGTCAAGTTTTTATATATGGATCCAGATTCTCCACAGTAGGTGTTCATATATGTTGGCAATTTATTTGAAAAATAAGCAAATAGAACAGAGTCCATTAATTTTAAAATAGTAAAATACTCCAAACATATATACAAATGTTTGTTACAGAATTATATTCAGGGCTTTAAATGTCTTGGTTTTGTCAATGGCTATACAAGGTGGTTATTTTAGAATACAATTTTCTCTGCTCTGCTGTTAAAATACTCAGATAATTTCACTATGAAAAATCACACTATTTGCTCTTTATAGCCAAAATCACTGTTTAGATATGTTTGACTATACTTCACACTACCTTAATATGCTTTTATTTAACTTATCATTTAATCTTACACTAGTGCTAATTTCTTGACAGGTATGTTTGTTTATATGTTCACACACACTCACAACAGCAGTCTTGAACATTCCAATCATACTACAATACATATATGATGCAACAATACTCATTTAAAGCAATGAGAAAAATTAAGAAGGTTTGAGTGACACAACATCAGTTTGCAAAAGCTGAACCACACAACAAATTCATGAGTAGCTATGTAACAACATTTTTAACAGGTTATCACTTCTAAAAATAACTAAATTTAATAACCTTACTCACAAAATTCATGTTAAAACTGCAATGAAACAGTCATATATGTATCCAACACTTACCAATGTTTCACTCTTCTACATGTGTTACTGGCATATCCTTGATAGAAAGAAACAGTTAACACAAAAACACAATCTCCTCTCAAGGCTTATCACAGTGTTTTGGTGTATGATGTGTGTTAACTCTTTTACAACAGGCATCCTTTGTGTTTTAGCATATTACAACCATTAGATAGTTATGTTCAAATTTAATTAAAACTATTTTATTATCAAATAAACATAAAAATACAGTTATTAATTCAATTTTTAATAGCATACAAGTTTTAAGTTTTTAATGTTATTAATAAAAGAATATTTAAAACAAAATCCTTAACCTCATCAATATGACATTTACTCTTTAGGTCTTTTACAATTTACCATCCCTTCAAGAAGTATAGAATGTAAGGTAAATTACTTACTGTAATATAGTCATTACTCAGGTAATGTATACTTTTCATTTCATTCAGTATTCTTTGTTTACAGAACCATAAACTAAAACCAAAATATCTTGTCATTCCCACCTCCTGTCACATCCTCTTTTTAACAAGTTACCAATAATTCTTCCTCATGTTTAATATTATATTATTTATCACCAACAGAAAGCCAAACTTCAATCTTCCAAATGACATACTGTATTATATTATCACCTGTGTAGAGAACTGTATGTTTCACTTCAAAACTCTATTTTTATGGGAAACACATCAATGAACTCAACTAAATATTTAATGGCCCCCAGCACACAGTCAGAAAACAAGAAAAATTATGATAGTTGTAGAAAATTCTCTGCTTTTACATTTTCTACTCTGTTTTCTTAGATACACAATAAAATCAATAAAAATAAAAGTAGCAGTCATCATTTCTATAAAAAAGATGTTTAAGTTTCATGGGCAGCTAAAAGAAAAACATGTGACCCAGGTAAGTACTACATTTCATGTTTTTCATGTGACCCAGGTAAGTACTACATTTCATGTTTTCAAGTGTGTTCTTTATTTATTAGTATAAAACTAAAATGCAGTAGATCAAACATGATAAACGAAAATAAATAAAAATTCATCACGTGTTCTTGTGAGCAGCTCATGCATTGCATAATTTGGTATGGTAGCATAAGCTGCATATTTGCTGGTGACTTACAGCTTGTATTGCAGGATTATTAGTTAGACACAATTCAAATACCAATGAAACAACAAAATTTAAGTATAATTAAACATATATTGTAACAAGCTATAAGTTATTATAGAAAGACAAGAGTCTAGTTGAAAGTTATTTTAAATTTTTTCTATAGTGGTTACAAAAAGATAAACTGGCCAACTTCCAACAGAGTTAGGGTAGAAATAAAAACAGATAAAATACAAAGATTTTCTGACAAAAAATTATATGTATTTAAAAGATTTTGGAGTTTACAGAAAGGAAATTTGACAATTTTCAGTAAAAGAAAAGGATATTTAATCTTAACATGAAAATCACTTTAAGTGAGTTTGAAACTATATATTAAAAATTTTTTTTAGTAAAAATACTTAAATTTTTTTTGTGTGTGTACACAAATGATCATAATGTTTACTGATAGGCTGAAGATATGCATACACTGTGAGAAGTTATAGTGTGACTAATCTCATGATTATGAATTAGGTGCAATGCATCTAGCCTATACGAAAAGTTTTAAAGATACCAACAGTTGAAACAGAAGAATAACATCTCCTGATGACTTATCACTGTTTTATATTTGATAACAACAGCATTTCCTCTAAAGATAGCAACATTTCATCACTATAATGCAAAAACAATTAAGTTATTAAAGGCAACAGTACACTTATCAACTTTCAGACCATGCTATTTCTTGTTTTTGTTAAGCTGTGCATATTACATAGAGAAATAACTTGATTACCACAAAAACCAAATGGATTATATTCAAATTATGTCTTACCATCATCTAGCTGCTTTTGAATGTATGTCATGTTCTCCTTCAATCCTAAGGAAAATTCAGACATGGATAGATTCATGTTGGCAAAACTATAGTCTGCCATTTTGAAACCTGGCTGTTCTAGAACTTTAGGGAACCTAAAAAATGAGAGTGGCCAGAAGAAAATCTAAAGTTATTATTCATTGGAATTGAAACAAATATGTATAGACACCATTCACTACAATATTTAAAATATCTCATTTTCAAACTAAACATGCAAGTCAGAAACAACTTATTAAGGAAAATATTTTATCTTTATTTATTATTTTTTTCAATTACATATTTTGTGAAAATAAAAACAAGCTCAAAATAGCAAGTGTTAAAATAAGTTACACATTACATACAGAGAAGAAGCAAACCAGGATATTTAGTTGAAAAAAAGTAGAGTTTCATACAGATGAGAAACAGTTATCTTCAAGTAAGAACTTACATGTGAAATACTTTTTATCTGAGTAAGAACCCATATCTAATGTACTGTATATCTAAGTATGGATCTAAAACTTAAAAGATCCATGTGTATATTAAACAACAAACCAAAAAAGGACCTAATTTCATCAGAAAATTCTTCAAACGTTATGTCAGGTTCTGTAATTTGTTCATCAACGTGTTTTGGATCATGATTCTCGGTAGATCTGATAAGCACATTTCTTGAAGTGGTGTCCACATTCAGAGTAAATGTAACCTACAACATTTAAATACATATTGTAAGAATAACATATATATAGTAAATGTAACCCACAATATTTACATACACACAGCATGGATACTGTACATAGTAAATATAACCTACATCATTTAAATACATACAGTTCAGATACTGTACACATTAAATGTAACCTACAACATTTAAATGCATATGGTACAGGTGCTTAGAACAGTAAATGTAACCTACCACATTTATATATATACATACATACATACATACATACATACATACACACACACACACACACTGTATGAATATTGTATATATAAACAAAAAGGTCAAATACCTATACTTTGATAGAATGTTTAGGCAGAGTATTCAGAATACCAATACTTTAATACCAATATTTATCAAAATGCCACTCCTTCAGTTTACTTTAAATTATTCAGTTGAACTCTCTTGAACAGTGGTTCCCAAACTTTACTCATTTTAAACCCCTTTTGTAAAGGTGAATAATCAAGACCTCCTCCCTTAAATTAACAAAGAATAAATAATATCCTAAAGAATGGTTTGACAATACAGTTGCTAGAAAACAGTTCAGTAATACAGTTCCATACATTCTTTATTAACATGCTTCCTTTTAAGCAGTAATAACATGCCCTATAATCTGGGTTCAGGATAACACTACAAGAGTGATAGTCCCCTATTGTATGGGTCCACAGTAATACTACAAGATTGATAGTCCCCTATAGTATGGGTTCACAGTAATACTACAAGAGTGATAGTCCCCTATACTCTGGGTTCACAGTAATAGTACAAGAGTGATAATCCCCTATAGTATGGGTTCACAGTAATACTACAAAAGTGATAGTCCCCTATAGTATGGGTTCACAGTAATACTACAAGAGTGATAGTCCCCTATAGTATGGGTTCACAGTAATACTACAAGAGTGATAGTCCCCTATACGCTGGGTTCACAGATGCCAATGGGTGTTGCTGACTTTCTTCTGGCCTATCAGTTCAAGATTAGGTAGGTCTACATGAAAATATGAGTATGAACTAAAATATAAAAAAGGAAGTTACAAAACCAGACACCAGAAGGACAGAGAAAATGCAGGAACTGCATGTATTAGTTTTTACAAATATAAAAGTAACAATTGGTTGTACTTCTTCAACTGTTTTTATAGTTTCCTGTGACCTCATACAGAGGTTGTCCCAATTTAGAAACACCTGATTTTAAAGTATAACATTATGTACACTAAAACTAAAGAGAAAGAAATTTTCTTACTTCAAACACACTTCCATTGACTTTTCCTTTAAGAGAAAGTGTAATGTTGGTACTGTTGTGATTAGGATAGAGAACAAAGGTAAGAACATTATATTTCTGAGACACAGCAACTTCTCGAACTACTGGAGATTCATCCACATATCCTTCAGTAACGGAACTAAATAATGAGCTTAGGTTGAAATATCCATTCAATAAACCTAGAAAAAGGAAACAAATTATACCATATAATATCCAAGGAAAATATACATTTCTCTTTTTGTTAAAACAGTTGTACCTTTTGTGAAAGAACAACAACGTTATGTTGGTTAACTCCAAACATTTGTTGGAGTCTCACAAGTTACTGTCTAATAGTTTCATCCAAAATTTTCTTAGTTTTTTCTAAGCACATTTTTTGAGAAGCATTACATTATAAAAACTGTCAACACAACAAATTTTAATCAAAAAGTAGTTATTGAAAGAATCTTATAGAAGAGGTTCCCATTTTGTAAGACTATCAAATTCCTAATATATGTGAATTGGTGTTTGGGTCTTGTATTTTCTACTTCCTTTATCTGTTAAAAATTATTTCCCTGGAGGAGATAGATTAACTGAGGCCAAGCACTCACAAAAGTAGATGTTAAAGGATTTTGAAATGATACATTATTATTTTCCAAAAGTCATATCTGATGCCACAATAGGAGAGAATTATTAACATTAAGAATACTTTATTTGTCAGTAATAATGCAATGAGGAGATCCAGCTGCACCACCTAAGAGTTAAATCATTTTACTAAATACACTAAAAATATAAAATAAATTGAAGAACTAAATTCCAAGTACAATAAAATAAAAACTAAAACCTAGATATGATACAGCTAAAACCTAGATACGATACACAGCTAAAACCTAGATAAGATACAGCTAAAACCCATAATGTTATGGAATAACAACAGATGAGGTAGAACAAATCACAAGTAACACAGAAAAACTAAAATACAAATAAGAAAGAACTAGACCCAACTAAGAAAAAAAGAACAAAAACCTAAATAAGATAAAATTAAAACCAATCTAATATATAAAGCTAAGTTTGGGTCAGTTTGTTTAAGCCATCTATTATTTATATGTTTCCACATTTCTTGACCAACCAGCACAATGTAAAACTTAACACAGTGACACATAATGATAAGAGAAGGTAGGGTGAATCCATTGCCTTATCTAGTATTAATAAAATGCATGGAAACAGTATGTCTATCTCTTCAGTATGGGTACCTTTATGTATTTGTATTGCACTTTTAATGTTTATTATGATAACAAAATAGAAGCACAATTTCCTATAGGTAGTTACAAAAAATTTTATTTCACCCAGATTAAAAAAAAACACTGTAAAAAAGAACAACAAAAACTCAAATAAAACAGAACTAAATATCATATTAAAAAAGAAACTAAAATATAAATAAGATAGAAGAACCAAAACCAAATAGAACAGAAAAGCAAAAACTCAACTACTAAAGAAAAGTAATACACATTATACAAAATAAAACTAAACTGAAACACAGAAAAGATAAAAGAACAAAAATCAAAATATAAAAAGAACATACAATATAGAAGAAATAAATCCAATTAAGATAGAAAAACAAATTTCAAATTAAAATAAAAAAATAAAACAACTTAGACAGAAGAACTGAATCTCAAGTTTAGAAGTAAACTAAAACTAATACGACAGAAGAATAACAACCATGATAAGATGAAAGAACCAAATACCAAGAATGACAGAACAAATGCAAGATAACATAAAGCCAAAAACCAAGAAAGACAGAACTGAAATGAGCCAACTATAAGTGTTGTGGAAAATTTAACTGTGATAAAGAAAAGATTACACAACTTCACGAGTAGTAAGAGGTAATTAAATATTAGAGATGAACAGATATCCTTAATGGGTTAATAACCTCTTTTGTCCCTTTAAAATGTTATGAATTACCTATTTCTATGAACTAAAATCTAAGGAACATAACTGAAATATAAGACAAAAACTGAAATTAAATCAAGACTAAGAATGGATAGTTAAGGAAGTGCAACAACTGAAATTAAATCAAAACTAAAAATGGATAGTTAAGGAAGTAGAACAACTGAAATTAAATCAAGACTAAGAATGGATAATTAAGGAAGTAGAACAACTGAAATTAAATCAAGACTAAAAATGGATAGTTAAGGAAGTGAAACAACTGAAATTAAATCAAGACTAAAAATGGATAGTTAAGGAAGTGGAACAACTGAAATTAAATCAAGACTAAGAATGGATAATTAAGGAAGTAGAACAACTGAAATTAAATCAAGACTAAGAATGGATAATTAAGGAAGTAGAACAACTGAAATTAAATTAAGACTAAGAATGGATAGTTAAGGAAGTGAAACAACTGAAATTCAAGAAGTAAAACTTCAGGGACTAAATAATGGAAACTCAGAAAAAGTGGCATTTAAATAATGGTTCAAACTACAATAAGTATGGTTAACAAAACTAAGGTAGAAACTACAGAAAATGTGCTTGCAAAAACAAAAGTCAAAAGCACAGTATGTGTAAATAACAAACTTTACAAGACTGTGCTACAGCTGATCTTCAAACCACAATAACAGTGGGTTTAAGTAACAAACTTTACAAGACTGTGTTACAGAGTCTTGAAACTGCAATAACAGTGGGTGTAAGTAACAAATGTTACAAGTTTATGTTACATAGTCTTGAAACCACAATAACAGTGAAAGTAACAGACTTTACAAGACTGTGTTACAGCTGGTCTTCAAACCACAATAACAGTGGGTGTAAGTAACAAATGTTACAAACTTATGTTACACAGTCTTGAAACCACAATAACAGTGGATGTAAGTAACAAACTTAACAAATTTGTGTTACAGGTAGTGTTAAAACTACAATAAGTTAGTGTCAGTAACAAACTTAACAAGTTTGTGTTACAGGTAGTGTTAAAACTACAATAAGTTAGTGTAAGTAATAAACTTTATAAGACTGTTCTTGATGACAAGAAATGCACTTGAAATAAAAAAACTAAAAAAAGAACTTCACACTAAGAGATATTAATTATATAAACAACTTAAAACAAGACAATAATATCAAAATTCTAAAAGCAGATAAAGACAATGCTATAGTTATAATGAACACAAATGAATATCTTATCACATATAAACAAATTTAAACTGCTAAATAAAAATCCAACAAAAACACATGAAAATCAGTTAAACAAAATACTACTACAAATGAAAAAACTAACACAATCTCAGAAAACATTTATTCTTAGCTACGAAAGACCAGCTCATGCACACCATAACTATATGGCACTCCCAAACCTGATTGTCCACTACGACCCATAACTACAACCTCAGTAAATATATAACATCAGCCAGCTCCTTTTTCAAAGACTTTTAACTTTAAATCTATTCTTAATCAACTAAATCATAAAGCCTTAATGGTCAGTTTTGATGTAATCTCCCTCTTCACAGAAGTTCCAACAACTGAAGCTTGCTGGACAGCTTTAGAACTTTATATCCAAGACCCCAACCCATTGATACACATTCCCAGCAATCAATTAGCAACCCTTATAGAATTCATTATCATCAAAACTAATTTTATGTTCAATAACCAAAACTACCTACAAATAAATGGCCTAAGTATGGGGAATCCTTTGTCACCAGTTCTAGCCAACATTTTTATGACACAGACTGAATCTCAATCAATCAATTTAGCCTTACATCCACAACTATACTAATACAGGTATGTTGATAATACAATTGCTGGATTCACATCTACAGAACACACAGTTTTTTTCAATTATGTTAACTCAATACACCCCAACATTAAGTTCACCTATGAACAGGAAAAAACTAACCAAATAGCATTTCTTAACCTAAAGATCACAAGAACTAATACACGATTCAAAACAAAAATCCACAGAAAAAACAACCACACTGAATTATACATTCCCTGGGATTCAGCACATGAAAGAAAACAAAAGCTCAACATATTAAGAAACCAAATAAACACAACCACAAAACTATGTTCACCCAATACAATTAAGAAAGAAATCAACAAAATAAAACAACACTTCAACATAAACATCAATAAATATAATTCAGAAACCATTCAAAACATTGTACACACACACCTAGACCAACATAGTCAACAACAAACATAATAAATTTAATGAAACAACAAATCATAAAAACCTTACACTGCTGCATACCATGTATAACTGATATTAGTAAAAAAATAGCCAACATTTAGAAAAACTTATAACAAAACATAACATTTCAGTAAACAGTAAATTTATTCAAAAACCAGGCACAAAACTAAAGTTCATACTAAGTAAAAACTATACTGACAAACACAACACCAACATAATTTATAAAATACAATGCAACAACTGCCTCGACTTCTAATTGGAGAAACAAGCAGAAAAATGGAAACTAGATTCAAATAAACACAACATAAGCACGGGAAACACCCAGATACTAAGTAGGGAAACAAATATAAACAAATGCAAAATCAAAGAAGCCCTACTTATACAGCAACTAAAACCAAAATTAAACCAATATAAAGGAACATCTTTATATCTATACTAATTAATAACCTAATATCCAACCTGCAATCCCCCTACAATCCTGTACCCATTTATACTCTTGACCCTAAGACATATCCAGCAATGGCCACTTGCAAACCATCTTTCTTAACCTGAAAATACCCTGGGAAAGTCGAAACATTGTTTTCTCCTTATCAATAAAAATGTTAATACCCATACCATTTGTTCTGAGAAATTTTTATAAGACTGTGTTACAGCTAGTCTTGAAACCAAAATAAGAGTGAGTGTAATTAACAAACTTTACAAGCCTGTGTTACAGACAGCCTTCAGAGAGTCATCATGAAAAACTGCTGATAGTATTACCGCTAAATGATCTACTGGCATAATGACAAATGTACAGAAAAACAACATTTCATGCTAACTCTATGTAAAAGTATCAGTTAGATATAGCCCAATGTTGCAAGTATGACTTCGGCTGTACATACTGTTACACATTTCTTCTAACTTCACAACAAAACATGTAGTAAAAGTTATCATTCTGATAATTTATTAAAATTTATTTATTAGAAAATGCACATTTTGAGCACAAACTACCTTGAGGTAATTGATAAAACTGCTGTTCTTGAAGAAGTATGAAGCTAAACAGTTTGTTGTAATTAGATGTCCCACAATCTCCAACATCAAAACTACATTGTTTCACGTTGCATGCCTGAAAGGGCAGAATATTTTCATCTCTGAATAAGTGGATTAACTTTAAATCAAAACACAAACAACAATTTAAATCTTTACAAATGTTAGATATTTAGAAAAGACCTGTAGTCCTTTTACAAATATATAAAAAAAATTAATTGTTTTTAAGAACTTAACAAGATCTTCATTTAGCTAAACAAGAAGGCATCTAAAATTACTAACAGGAACTTAAGTATTGTTGTAAGCTATATTTTTAAAAATGTTGTAATTTAGATATTTATTCAATAGAGGAAGCATGATATAACATCACACATCTACCATTAGTATTACGTACTAACTCTAGTAATTACATCAATGGTCATTGTTCTCTACATCTACCATTACTAATATGTAGTAACTACGTCAATATTGGTCACTGTTGTCAACATTTACCATTACTAATGTGTACTAACTAAAGTAATTCTATCAACATTTGTCACTGTTGTCCACATCTACCATTACTAATATGTAGTAACTACATCAATGTTGGTCACTGTTGTCAGCATTTACCATTATTAATGTGTACTAACTAAAGTAATTCTATCAACATTTGTCACTGTTGTCCACATCTACCATTACTAATATGTAGTAACTACATCAATGTTGGTCACTGTTGTCAGCATTTACCACTACTAATGTGTACTAACTAAAGTAATTCTATCAACATTTGTCACTGTTGTCCACATCTACCATTACTAATACAGACTTAAGTATGGCTGTAATCTGTATTTTAGAAAATGTTCTAAGCTAGATAAATAGCAGACAGGGCATATTAACCAAACGTGTTTCAGTCAATCCACTGAAACAACTCAGTATTGCATATGGAATGTTAACATTACTTCCAAATTTATAACATGTACCTAAAAAAGTGTGGTAAACTTTAAGTTAAATGTAAGTCTGTTGTGTACAAAAAAAAAGATGTGTTAAAAAATATCTTCAAAATATAAAACCTAGTAATAGTTAAATAGCTGCCAAATTAAAATAATCTTACTCGTACACATGAAAACGACAGCCCTTCATCAGGTATCCAGTGAGAATAAACTGTTAATAGGATCTAAAGTTGGTTGACTGGTATTTATTGGTACAAAGCAACTTGGCTATCTGTATCTGTGCCTGTATCTGACAAAAGTAGAAGTCAGCAAAACCTCCCACTCATCCTTAAATTGTTGAGGAAAATATTGATAATCTTTTGACAAAAGTTGGATCAAAGAAACTTACCTCAGGACAATCGTGAGAGTAAAATTGAATAAGAAGAAACTATGATCTATTTAAAGTGATATTAAGTTTCAATCTAGACCCCACAGATCCAAAATGGGATCCATTCATTGAGAATCTACATAGGCCTCCTCCTGACAATGATAAGCCAAAGTATGCTGATCCAATAATCATAGGGGACAAGTCATAGTTATCCCATTGCATAACTGAGCAGCAAATCTCCCAGCATGAACAACAATATCAGAAGGAGGAAAAACTAAGTAGCCACTTGCTGTCCTTTCTACTAAAAAGGAAGAAGGAGAATCAAATGCAACAGGAGAGGCCCTCACAAACTCTATTAACCAACTGAAGAAATAGGTGGCTGTTCAAAATTATCATCTGTTCAGTTTGACCAAGTGAAAGAAAGCTGAAAAAAAGCAAGTCTAAATTCTCACCAGTCATTCCCAGGTTGTTCACAAAAGCTGCTTCAAAACCCCTTGGAGAGATAAGTAACCCTGACTCTGCACGTGTGCCTTCAATTTAATATGGATCATATCATGGACAGCCTCGACCGAGAGTGACCAACTTCTCAGGTTGTTTACAAAACCCAATAACAGAGGTGAAAGAGATTATGTCTGGTTGAGCTCCAGTAAAAACATTAACTCAGGAAATCGGACCCATCGATAATGATTTTTAATTAAATAATGCATTATTATAAAGGAAAAAATAATGATAAAAATGCCAACTGTGTTCAAATTTACAACGTAAATAGTATATAATCACAACACTAATGTTGATAGAAACCATCCCAAAAGCATTGTAGAGAAAAAGTGATTATTTTATCAGGATGAGTTGCATATGTACAGTTCCCAGAAAGAGGGTACATTAAAGTTGATGGAGAAATTTGAAAATTAGAATTTGTCTAGGAATTCAAGTGAGACAAGTGTTCTTAATGCTTAGATGGACAAAGAATGGAAACTGTGAAGATTGAGAAATAACTATAAAGTCGGCAAATGGCAAGTATATTTTTGGAAAAACTGTTTTCTTTATCTAATTATGTCATGTTGTGTAACTTTACTGAAGACATTTATAGGTATCTGCCATTACTAATATGGTATACAAACATCAATATTAAACAAGTTTTCTTTTTCTAACTGTGTGAATATTGTAGTGGAGACATAGATAAGACTCTCTGTTACTAATATAGGGCCATAATGAGGAGTTAAATTATAGGTTCTGAGCCTCTTTAGGTGTTCTATGATGGTGAGCTGGCCCTTAGTAAAATACACTAAAAACATTATTAGTCTCAGAAGTGTTCTGGTGCTTTGTAGGAGCCTTCTTATATAAATTCACTGTTCTTACCTTTTCCCTGGTAAATAAAGCTTAAAACTTCTTTCCACATGACACACATATATGTAAATCTTCCATTCTTTCAACAGTGGAGTTCATTACTAGTCAACTTTACAAAACAGCAGTGCTTACCATATCACAGTACTTGTCTGCAAGCCACTGGTTAACACATCCAGCATTACAATACACTGTAAAGAAACAACAGTTCAGAAAACATATGGTTAACCGGATATAGCTATAAAAATACATTTTAATGAGTGCTTAATGAGGTTATAGATTATTTTAATAACACAGTTAACAAGTGTCAATCAGTTAAGGGAAAAACCAGACCATAAGTTTTATTCCCACAGTTAACAAATATATGTCAGTTAAAGGAAAAAATCAAACAACAGGTTTTACTACCACAGTTAACAGATATATCTCAGTTAACGGATGAATCAAACCACATCTTCCTACCACAGTTAATAAATATATCTCAGTAAAGGGACGAATCAGACCAGAGAACACAAGTTTTACTACCATAATTAACTGTATCTCAGTTAAAGGAAGAACCAGACCACAAGATTTACTACCACAGTTAACAAATGTATCTCAGCTAAGGGTTGATTGGTTGGCATTTTATGGAACAAAGCTATCTGCACCAAACAACTGGAAAAAAAAATTAAAAGTAAAATAAAATTATTAAAATTCATAAAAAGAAATCATTTTAAAAAAGTTTAGTTTTTGAATTAAAACATAAATAACATTAAATCCAATTTTTAAATCTAGTTTACAGCATTAAGAGAGAAAATAATGTAACACAAGTTATAAACGATTTCCTGTAGCATAATTTTAATTATTATAACTCGCCAAGATGACTAACAGGCAAGTTCAAACATCACCATTAGTCACACGAAGTTGGCCTTTCCAGTCCTGGTTGAGTTATTTGATGTCATGGCCATTTTCTAACTTTGTATAGAACTAATTTTACTTTAATTCGTAAAAAGAAATTGTGTTAAAAAACAAAGTCTAATTTATGAAGTTAAAACTTAAATTGTGTTAAAAAGGCCAATGGCCCTTAAAAAACTAAAAACATTTTTAAGGTGGGCAGTGTCACCATTGCCAATGGCATGTCTAATGTTATGGATAAATTTTGGGACAAAACATGTCTAAAATGGTGCCATTGTTGAGAGTCATAACAATGGCAAGACAGTAAAACATGGGCTATTGTGATCTGAGTGTCACACAGACCACAGATTGGTACAACAGTCTCAGATAAAATAAAGTGACAAGTTAAAGAACTGACCAATGCATAGTCTAGTTAGGACAACTTCCTTATGGAAACAAGACAGCCAGAGTCCAATAGAGGATTTTACGTGAAAAAGCTTGTTATCACATTGCTCACTCCAAATCAACTGCCAACTAGCACAGAACCAAGCCTTGAATACAGGACCATAGTCCATTATGAAACATGCACAGCAGTGATAGCACCAAAGAAGACAGATTTAGCTGCAGTGTTGGCGAGCTTGTTCCTGCAAATAACAACATGGCCTGGTATCCAGAAGAACTGGATAGAAGGAGACGTTAAAGAGAAATGGGCCAGTCAGTTTTGAATATCGGCGAGAACAAGGTGAGAACTAACATGAAGAGATTCCAGGACCAGTAGAGAACTAAGCAAGCCAGTATAAATAGTACAATTTTAGTACTGCTTAGCTTCTATGTTATCCAGGGCAAAAGAAAAAGACATACAGTTTGTCAGTGCACACAGAAACTGAAGAGGGTATTCTGTGTACAACCACCAAACCATGGCAGAGCCCATGCAGTCACCTGATTTCAAACTATCTGTATAAATGGGAATGGAAGGATTGTTCAAAAGGTATTCAGTAAATGAAAGATGCTACTTACAATTAGGAATATTCTCTTTTCTCAGGTGACTTAAAGAGAGATCACATTTGGGGATTGTAATAAACCATGGTTGGATGAGCTGACCAGTTGATACAGCAA
This sequence comes from Tachypleus tridentatus, assembly GCF_004210375.1. NCBI lineage: Eukaryota > Metazoa > Arthropoda > Merostomata > Xiphosura > Limulidae > Tachypleus > Tachypleus tridentatus. The sequence continues at coordinate 2,549,433 of NC_134825.1, read as the reverse complement.
TATTATCCAAGGAAAGACCCAATTCATCCAAGTGTGTCTGGATACAAAAGCCAAAAGGAACAATGGCAGATTGTCTGTTCTGAAAAAGCATATCCCACTGAGAAAACAAAACACACGATTCCATCATAAGGATTGAAGTTCTGAAGCATACAGTAAAGACAGTTGCGAATGGCAGAGGCATAGAGGAGGTTCATGAGACTCTGTGTATAAGCTCTGAATTGGGGAAGTGCAGAAAGCCCCCATGCAGAGCTGAAGTCCCTGATAATTAATGCATCTTCAAGGCCCAAGGTCCTGGCAAATAAGAGCATGGTATATCTTTAGCATAGAACATTGATCCTCTCCCTAAGTGGTGGAAGAGAGGACATGCAGGATGTATATTTGACTTATAGCTGCTACATGTGTGGTGTAAAGGTCAGCTTACAGTCAGAGTTAAGCCCCAATAACTTTATCTCAGGGACCATAGGAAGCACAACTTCACCAACACAAAGTTCAGGATCAAAGCGAATACCCCACTGGTTGCAAAAGTGCATGCAAATAATTTTAAAGAGACAGAGAGAAGTACAAACCATTTGTTGTTGTTCACTTCAGTAAATGACTAAGAGCTGTTTGTAGCTGCCTCTCAATAAATCTCATGTTCGATGACTCTCACATCTCCTGTCAGTCACTGACATAGAGCCCATTTACAACAGTTCAGTTGTTCAGTGAAGGCATTAACCTTTATATTAAAATGTGTGACACTCAAAACACAGTCATAATGGACTGCAAGTTCCTGTAGGAAAATGTCAAACCACTTGAACTTGAATCACCTGCCCACTAAAAAAGTTTGAATAAAAATGAGCAAATGGCCACATAACCCATTTCAATGGAGATCACAAAATGCAATAGTTCCATATGGTATCACAGGACTTTTCTAGGTCAAACAATATTGATACAAGATGTTGTTTCTCTGATCAATATTTCAAATTGAATCAGGTGGTCCACAGTGGAGCACTTTTGTCGAAACCTACATTTAGAGGTTTGTTTGATTCCTTGAATTAAACATTCTCTCTAAGGTCTTACAGAGACAGCTTGCCAAAACAACTGCATAGTAGTTTGAAGGATTCTTGGGATCCTTCTCAGGCTTAGAGAAAGGCAAGACAATAGCCTGGTTGATTGGGCAGGCCTCTGTCATTAAAAGATTCCATCAACTGAGGACATGAACAAATAAATGTTTTATGTCTCAAGGCTGGAGAAGAAGATGTACCCGAAGAAATGCCTGTACATGGGACCAAAAGAAGTGAATCTGGAGGCTTGGTGGAATGAATGGTAAGGACAGAGATGGGTGTTGATGTTGATTAATCAACTTTCTTAATGAAGGAAGTTAAAAAAATGTTTCATATGGCTTGAGAAAAATTCTTTCAGAGGTACAGAGAGATTCATCTGCACTGCCACTGTAGTAGTAGAATGAAGTGCAGCAGCATACATCTGAAGTGAAGTGGTGGACAGTAACTTTCAAACCTAAGGATAAGAAATGTTTTGAATCATTTTCAAATGTTGTATTTCTCTTTCTTCTGTTTAGGGCAAGAACAAAAGTAGGATGGGTGAGAGTTGTTACAATTAATGCAATGAAAATCTGTTTCACACTCAAGCATTGTGGTCCTTGCCACCACCATGAACACACGTCAAGGAACCACGACATGATGTTTTCGAGGGACCAAACTGCTGACACCAGAAACATCTAAGAGGGTTCAGATTATATGGCTGTACCTTGCAACTAAAATAACCTGCCTTAATGATGGTAGGTAGACATGGTGATGTAAGTGTATAAATTAGGACATTGGTCAGCATCGTAAATGCATCTTTGTAAGTGGAGATACACATCACTGCATAAACACCTTGGGTGGAGAAACCAGTGAGAATCTCTGACTTGGGGATGTTCTTCAAATCCCTCTCAACAATAATTCCTCATGACAAATTCAAGCATGGGGAGTAAATTCAATAGATATATCCCCAATTGCCTTTGAATGTAAGAAGAGTTCACTGTGTTTAGGAGTGGATGAATCCACCAATATGTCACCAGAGAAAAGCTTTTTGAATGACTCTGGAGAGCCAGCAAGTCCTTCTAGTCCCTTTTGAATAATAATAAAAAAAGGGAGATATTTGCCCTAATGGTTTGTCTGAAAGAGAATGTAGTATAAGAAAATGAGGTACAGGTGTTACAGATGTTGAAGATTGCTGCTCAGAATCTTCAAGACATGGTTGTTACCTATGGAATTTTTATTTTATTTCAATTTTTATTTGGGGAAAACTTAATAAAGAAAGAATTTTTCAGTGTCCACTAACCTTACCCATCATGCCAAACAAGGACAATGCAGCAATGCCAGGGTTTCATGAGCACTATACCCAAACACCAGCATCAGATACAATGTCCACAACACTCATTGAGAACATGCAACATTGATACTTAGCTGACTCTAGCCCAAGTGGACCAGCTGATTGACCCTAGGGGAGCCACCCCAATGCCCCCATCTATGGGAATTCAGTGCCAAATTGGTGTGTTAGGGTTAAATCCCTCAATCACCAGGATCCTCTCCTCCCCTTCATAAGTCACCACACATGGAGGTTAACTGAGAGAACAGAGCCTTCTCTGGGAGATCCCTCACCATGTACAGGAATCCACAAGAGGCTCAATTAAGGAAAGAACCAGACCACAGGTCTTATTATCACAGTTAACAAATGTATTAGTTAAGAGAAGAATCAGACCACAGATCTTACTGCCACAGTTAACAGACAGCTCAGTTCAAGGAAAGAAATTAATATGCAAGACAGTTGAAAAGAAAAAAAAATTTACATCATGAAACAATGACTTTAAGTAACAACCTTAAGGTGTTAAAGTTGTGTTCGCTAACAGTTTATCTGCAAAAACACAACAAAACAAACCATTTAGAAAGACAGATAGTATCCAGCTCTGTTAAATGAAATGTGAGAGACATTTAACACTTGAACCACAAAGGCTTCTCTCATACATAGATCTGCCATCATTTTGATTGCTACACATTACAATGAAAGTATTAAAATGAAAGACAGATTACTGCATATGTTTGATAAACAAGACTGTTCAGTGCAAGAGTTATATTTTAATTCATTTAGCAATTTAATATTCAGTTTTTATAACAACTACCAAAAGTTTGTGTAAACTGATGTTACATTATTTGAACCTTATGTACATTTCTCATTGCCCAACTTGAGTATTGTTAAATCACAGTATGTAGAAAGTTGTAGGTCTCAGTTGGAGTGTGTATAAATATACAAGTGACCAAGCAGGCAGAAAAAGTTAGTTAGTGGAAGGAAATGTGAAAGTTAGCCATGTGCAAATGACTAGTTAGTTAGTTAGTGGAAGGAAATGTGAAGTTAGCCATGTGCAAATGACTACTCTTAATGGGTGATTCCTATAGCATGTTTCACAGCTATATTGTAGCAACACAGGAAGTAAAAATAATACCTTGTCAATCGGACTCTAAAATAATTGAACCAGCCTGTGTGGACTTTTGATGATTGTTTGTTTGTTTTGTTACAACAAAGCCACATCAGGCTATTTGCTGAGTCCACTGAGGAGAACTGAGCCCCTAATTTTAGCATTGTGAATCTGTAGACTTACTGCTGTACCAGTGGAAGACACTTTTCATGAAAAAAAAATGAAAAAAATAATTATTTGAAGCTCTGAATACAACTCTGGTAACCAACAAGTTAAGTAAGTCACAAAAAGTTACTAAAAGTAAAGTTGAATGTATAATTGTTAGTTTAGCTTTAATAAACAATTTTTTAAAAAAGTTTCACAATTTGACAGAGATAAGGAAAATAATTTGTCCTTTCAGAGGGTGTTCTAAAGTAATTGAACTCATCTGTGTGGACTTTGATTTAAAGGTGACAATTATCATTATAAGTAAGCTATGTTACAATATACTCTGTTCTGGATACAACTATGGTAATCCACAGGGTAATGAAAGTGAATTTATCACAGACTCTGTGGTAAGAAAGTGTACTGAAAAATAATTTGTTTTTTCAGTTGGATTCTAAAGTAATTCAATCAGCCTGTGTGAACTTTTGACAAGAAAAAGATTTATTTAGAGTATTACATATAACTGGAATATAAAGAATTTTTATATGCAAGTTTGACTTTTTTGAATATATTATTTTAAAACTAGTGGATTGTGTGTTGTCCATTCAATTTGTATTATCAACAAGCCACAGGTACCTGCTACAGAAGAATCCTAAGCCCACATACAAAACCTGGCAGGTTTTATTTTGAAACATCAAAACAAATGTAACGGCAACATTGTATTAAATGAATAACTGAATAAAACCAACAAGAATTAAAATAGATTAATAAACATAAAACAAACTAGTAAGCAGGTATAAACAAATATACATATATACTAAAAACTTTAAATACAAACAGGTAGATTCTAAACAGTAAAAAAAAGTATATGACTTCCATCATAAACTAGCCGAAGTTTCATAATCCATGCAGGTGAAATTCTCTTCACCTTTCACTGTGCATTTACTTCAAACAAGTCTCTCTCACATGGCTGAGGTTCTGTTTTCTCAGCATTTAGTGATATGGTATTGTTTTCTTTTGTGTATTTTACCGGATGCAGCACCAGATTCAGGCTGATGTATTAGGTGCTTTGCAGTTTTTCAAACATGTTTTTGTTAGAGCTGTGAAGCTAGTTTCAAGACAAAATCCTTTACATTTTCTCCAGTGTATTCCTTGTACAAAATTAATTGATGGCTGGCAAGTGTGGGGTATTATAAAATACAACTGGTCAATTGATTGATTTAGTGTTTTATGGCACAAAGCAGCTAGGCTATCTGCGCGAAACATCCGGAAAAAGGTAAAAATAAAGTAAATGTAGTAAAATACATAAAAGGAAATGAAGGTAAAACAAAACATCATTGAAAAACAGAAAAAGCATAAAACCAATGTTGACACCTAGTCTACAATGTTAAGAGAGAAAGCAGAGTAAGAGAAGTTGTAAAGGACTTTCTGTAGCACAATGGTAATGATCATAACCCACCAGGAAGACTAACAGGTAAGTTCAAGAACCACTGTCAGTCACCTGAAGTTGGCCTTTCCAGTCCTGGTTCTGGGTTATGTGTCATAGCAGCCATTATCAAAAGGTAAAATAATAGAAGTTTTAAAATACATATAGCAAAATCGTAATAACGAGTAGCCAAATATCCAGTAAAAAAGGTAAAAGTAAAGTAAATGTAGTAAAATTTGTAAAAGTAAACGAAGGTAAAAACAAAACAGCAATTAAAAACAGAAAATTGCATGAAACCAATGTTGACATCCAATCTATAAAGTTGTAAAGAACTTCTGTAGCAGAATGGTAATGATCATAACCCACCAGGAAGACTAACAGGCAAGTACCAGAACCACAGTCCTGGTTCCGGGTTATGTGTCATTATGGCCAGTACCAAAGGGTAAAGTAATAAAAGTTTAAAAGACATGCAGCAAAACTGGAATAACAAGTGACCAGGATGACTAACGGGTAGTTCAAACAGCAGCGTTAGTCACTTTAAGTTGGCCTTTCCAGTCCTGGTGTTGCGTTATTTAATGTTATGGCCATAAAGAAAACAATGAGTTAAAAAACTGTGACCAATATGTAGTCTAGTTAGAACGACTTCCTCCTTCCGAACCTTACAGAAGCTAGATGGCCAAAGCCCAATATAGGGTTTTATTTGAAAAAGCTTGTTGTTGCGTTGCTCACTCCAAGTGGACTGCCAGCTGGCACGGATCCAAGCCTTGAGTACAAGACCATAGTCCATGTATGGAATAGGCACAGTGGTGATAATGCCGCGGAGCAGATACATTTAGCTGCTGTGTCTGCAAGCTCGTTCCCACGAATACCAACATGGCCTGGTATCCAGAAAAATTGGATAGAAGTAGATGTTAATGAGAAATGGGCCAGTCGGTTTTGAATATCGGTAAGAACAGGGTGTGAGCCAACGTGTAGCAATTCCAGAGCCAGTATAGAACTAAGCGAGTCAGTATAAATAGTGCAGTTGGAGTACTGATCAGCTTCAATATGATCCAGGGCAAGAGATATGGCATACAGTTCAGCAGTGAACACAGAAGCTGTAGAGGGATTCTGCCCAACCACCAACCGCAGCAAACCATAGCAGAGCCCACTGAATTACCTGATTTGGAACCATCTGTATAATAGGGAATGGAATAATTGTTTGAAAAATGTTCATTAAATAAAAGACGGTACTTCCAATCTGGAGTATCTGCCTTTTTCAGATGACTGAAAGAAAGGTCACATTTGGGGGCTGTAATAAGCCATGGTGGGATGGGCTGATGTGTGGATTCTGCAATGTTATCCAAGGACAGACCAAATTCATCCAATTGCGTCTGGATGCGAAGGCCAAAAGGAGCAATGGCAGATCATCTCTTCTGAAAAAGTATGGCCTACCAAGAGAGAAAAGCATCACCCCCAGGTGGGATGCTTTGGTAAGGAATGAAGTTTCAAAGAATATAGTAAAGATAGTTGCAAACGGTGAAGGTGCAGAGAAGGTTCATGAGATTCAACGTATAAGCTTTGAACTGGAGAGGTGCGGAAAGCCCCAGTGCAGAGTCGAAGTCCTTGGTGATGAATGGGGTCTAGCATCTTTAAAGCTCTGGCAGAGCCATAGACCATTGATCCATAGTCGAGTTTTGATCGAATAAGAGCACGATATACCTTTAACAATGAACATCGATCTGCTCCCAAACTGGTAGTAGAGAGGACACGGAGGATGTTCAGTGCTCTTGTGCATTTGACCCAAAGCTGCTATAAGTGTGGTATAAAGGTCAGCTTATGGTCAAAGATAAGCCCCAAGAACTTGGTCTCAGGGACCACTGGCAGTGAAACTTTACCAATATGAAGTTCAGAATCAGGGTGAATACCCTGTTGGCAGCAAAAGTGCATGCAAACGGTTTTAGAGAGAGAGAAATTAGAGCCGTTCGCCATAGTCCACTTCAGTACACGATTGAGGGCAGTTTGTAGTTGCCGCTCAATATAGCTCATGTTCGACGACTGACGTGAAATGTGAAAGTCGTCGACATACAGCCCATTCGCAATAGTGAGAGTGAGTTGTTCAGTGATGGCATTTATCTTTATACTGAAAAGTGTGACACTCAAAACATAGCAATAAGGGACTCCAAGTTCTTGTACAAAAGAACGGGAAAGTGTCGAACCCACACAAACTTGGAATCTCCTGTCCATTAAAAAGGTTTTTTAATAAACATGGGTTAATGGCCACGTAACCCATATGTATGGAGGTCTCGCAAAACGCCATACCTCCATGTTGTGTCATAAGCCTTCTCAATGTCAAAGAATACTAATACAAGATGTTGGCATTTGAGAAAGGCTTCTCTGATTGATGTTTCAAGTCGAATTAGGTGGTCTGTGGTGGAGTGCTGTTGTCAGAACCCATACTGGGTGGGCGAGAGGAGGTTGTTTGATTCGAGGAACCAAACAAGACGAGCATTAACCATCCTTTATAAGGCCTTACAGAGACAGCTCGTTAAAGCAATTGGACGGTAGTTTGAAGGAATCTTGGGATGTTTCCCTGGCTTAGAGAAAGGTAAAATAATAGCTTGGTGCCAGGCATCAGGAAAAACATTCTCCTGCAAGAACAACTGGTCAAGCTTTTATTGAGTACTGTCAAGTGTCATCTGGTCTGCAACATCCACTTCATATTTTGTCCAGCTGCATAAAAGAACAGTCTATGTTTTTCTCAGTAGTGTCAGTACCAACTGATACAGCATTCACTTATAAGCAGTCACCAAAGAAAAGTCACTATGTTTCAAAATTGTACTAATGTACAGCACTGGTCAAAAGTTTAGCACAGAAGGTGGAAGCTTTCTTCTCAATTTGTCCAGTGTTTTAACTAAAGTATTTTTATTTTTTACTTCAAAAAAGTTGCAGAAAAAAACCATCTGTATTCACATTCCTTCTTTCTCTTAAGTATGGCACCATCAGTACCACTGTTTTGATAGTTTCTAACTAGCTAAGAAAGTGTCATCTTTCCTCAGACAGAGAAACCATGCAGTATTTATTTTGAGACAATGGCTCGTCAGCCAAATCTTTATTCCATTTTTTTTTTTTTTGATTTGCAGCATACTATGTCCAGTGACCCATACTCATCCGCAGTAATGTCTTCTCAAGACTTATAACATACAATTCTGTTTTCAATGAACCCATTCTCCATTTCTGATTCCAAGTACAATATATGCTTACAATTTCTCCAGTGATATTTTCCAGAGATCATCCCTTTTTACCAAACATGCCCCAGCTTCAGTACCTCATAGGGCATAGTGCAGCATATCAACCAATAAGTGAAAAGCACTGAGAAGACCACCAATGTTGTGTTTCGTATATTGTGTAAGACCTGTACTTTCTTTTTGTGCAGCCCTTTCTACAGCCTCAACATCTGGATCCATAACTCCCAAAATTGTCCAATCCACCCCAATCTCCTGTTTGCCAGCTTGCACTGGTGATCCATATAGAATCATTGTGGTTGGTACTGACTGGACAAAGTGGCTGGCACTGCTGATGCAGGAGATAACACAGGTAGATCGGTTGGTCCCATACAAGATTGTCCAAGACTGCTGCTTCTGCTGTTGCCTGTTCTGCATCCAGAGTTGTTGTGGTGGTAGTGGCAGGACTGTTTCATAAATCAAAATCTCACCACTTTCATGATCACTCACATCCTGACAAAGTTGTGAGCATTTCTGTCAGCTGTTGAATGAACAGTCATCTTTTTTAGACATATTCTAAAATTTTGAGCTTCTATCAATTTTCTGTAACTGTATATATTCAAATCAACTGACAAGCAGACATTTGTGATGAGAAACCCATTAACCTGAAGATGACCTAAAAAGGTTGAAATGTTGTTCTGTACTTTATTTTAATTAAAGTTTTAACACCCATAACAACTGTCTTAAGAATACAAGCAGACAGCACTCTTTTTGGGAAATGACAGGATTATAAGTAAGCTATGTTATGATATACTCAGACAAGCAGACAACACTTTAAGGAATTTCTATCATTATAAGTAAGCTATGTTATGATATACTCAGACAAGCAGACAACACTTTAAGGAATTTCTATCATTATAAGTAAGCTATGTTATGATATACTCAGACAAGCAGACAACACTTTAAGGAATTTCTATCATTATAAGTAGGCTATGTTATGATATACTCAGACAAGCAGACAACACTTTAAGGAATTTCTATCATTATAAGTAAGCTATGTTATGATATACTCAGACAAGCAGACAACACTTTAAGGAATTTCTATCATTATAAGTAGGCTGTGTTATGATATACTCAGACAAGCAGACAACACTTTAAGGAATTTCTATCATTATAAGTAAGCTATGTTATGATATACTTAGACAAGCAGACAACACTTTAAGGAATTTCTATCATTATAAGTAAGCTATGTTATGATATACTCAGACAAGCAGACAACACTTTAAGGAATTTCTATCATTATAAGTAGGCTGTGTTATGATATACTCAGACAAGCAGACAACACTTTAAGGAATTTCTATCATTATAAGTAAGCTATGTTATGATATACTTAGACAAGCAGACAACACTTTAAGGAATTTCTATCATTATAAGTAAGCTATGTTATGATATACTCAGACAAGCAGACAACACTAAGGAATTTCTATCATTATAAGTAAGCTATGTTATGATATACTCAGACAAGCAGACAACACTTTAAGAAATTTCTATCATTATAAGTAAGCTATGTTATGATATACTCAGACAAGCAGACAACACTTTAAGGAATTTCTATCATTATAAGTAAGCTATGTTATGATATACTCAGACAAGCAGACAACACTTTAAGGAATTTCTATCATTATAAGTAAGCTATGTTATGATATACTCAGACAAGCAGACAACACTTTAAGGAATTTCTATCATTATAAGTAGGCTGTGTTATGATATACTCAGACAAGCAGACAACACTAAGGAATTTCTATCATTATAAGTAAGCTATGTTATGATATACTTAGACAAGCAGACAACACTTTAAGGAATTTCTATCATTATAAGTAAGCTATGTTATGATATACTCAGACAAGCAGACAACACTTTAAGGAATTTCTATCATTATAAGTAAGCTATGTTATGATATACTCAGACAAGCAGACAACACTTTAAGGAATTTCTATCATTATAAGTAAGCTATGTTATGATATACTTAGACAAGCAGACAGCAGTTTTCATTGAAATTTCTAACATTACAGCTGACAGGCATCTAATCTTTAAGATTTAAAGATATAATCAAAGAGATAAGATCCCAGCTGGAGACGGAAATAACAACAGACATCTATACTGATATATAGGCTATTTGCAATAAAAAACAAAGGATATGTTATATTAAATAAATTAATGTATTGTAAACAACAGTCAAGCAGACAGATCCTTGGCAGTTGTAGGTATAAGCAATATATTTTGTACGTTACAGTGCACTTGCACAGATTTAGCAAAATTAATTTACAAACAATAGCATATCTTTCATATACACAAAGACATTTAAATTTTAAATGTGAAAGCTCCCAAATTGATGTCCATCATGGTTCTTGTGCTAAAGCAAGACAACAAAACTGAAACATTATTGATTCAGAAAATATCCATATCACAGTAAACTTAACTCAAACATTCAACAGTGCTTTTATTAACCCTTTCATGATGGGCTACAAGTCAAAGCCCATGCCATCGCATTTGAGGAGTAGCATTCAAAGTTTTATTCAACTACTATTTTATGAATTTACGTCAATACGTTTTGTATCAAAACGTATATTCTAATTCACATTGTAATAATATATACAAGTTAAATTCTTAATTTGAAAGTAAATACAAAGAGAACACATTTGAATATAGATATTAGTGAGTCACTTGGTATGTTGAATGCAACACTGGTTAAAATTAGATTTTGTGACGTTAAAATACTAAGACTATAGTTTTGTCAAAATTAGGAACTCAAATTACCAATACTGCAAGCTAGGATATAAAATAAGAACCCCACATCATTTTTTATTTTGCCAAGACATGGTTTACGTTCTTACTCAAACACAATAGTCCATTCATCTCTATTTTGTGAAACGGTGTCTTATGTACATTTAGCTCAATATATGATATGTGAATAACCAATCAATAGTCCAGAATATCCCTTAGCAGTTTTCTTAATCTGTGAAAAAGCTAACATATACTTTTGATCCAAGGTTTCAAGGATGTAGGTTATGTCTTTAGTCTGCTCAAAGTTTCATACCTTTTTTAGACAAATACAGCTTAGTTAGTAAGCTTAATAAATTATTGCGGAATTACATGGTATCAGTGTAATTATTTATGATATTTTATTGTTAAACTGCATTCATAAAACCTAAAAAAAATTTGTTTCATATGCTCCACATGCAAAATTTTAAGACTTAATAACCTATGTCCAGTAACAACCAAGTACAAATATCTCAGGAGAGATAATTGTTTGGTTTACTTCTATATTTAAAAAAAATAATCATAAATTATTTCTAAATGTAATAATTAAATACATTTATAACATTTAATAATTTAAATGTTACTGGATAATACAAAATACGAGTCTACTAAACACAGCCAAAACCAGGCCACTTTATATCATGTGTACTGTTATGAGACTTAAGTTACTCAGACTAAACATTTGTATTTTCATGTTATAATATGTAGTCATATTGGCATGAAAAATCTTTTATTTTTTATGATGGTTACAAGGTCAGTCAGTTGACAGACCCTACATATGGTAGAGAAAATAACAAAATATACGTCTTACTGAAAATGAATGTTTGAAATTTAGGAAGTTTTAGAAATTACGCTAATATTTGAGATTTCTGGGATGAAGAATAGTTTCTTAATAATTACATGAAATCACTTTGCAATGAGACTGGTTACCAAACAGATGCTGTTTTAACAAACAAATCTTTAATAAAAATATTTCATTAGAAAATCTGATTTTTTGTGTACAAAATACTTGTAATCTTTACTAAAAGTCTACCAAATTTTTGAACATACATGCTGTATCAAAAGTTATAGTGTAAAAGTGTATATGAACTCAGGTGTATCAATATCAAGCCCGTTGCAAAAGGGTTAATCCACATAATGTATATCACATATTTAAAGCAAGACAGATAAAGGCATTAATAACAAAGACAGTGGATGTTGTGTTGTGAACTAAAATTAATAAAAAGTAGAACAATGACTTCATTAACATGTACAATTTGTAATCCTCCTATGTTTATAACAAAAATATCTAATTAACCATGATCTTTAGCAATGCTCACACTCTACCTTCACAAGCCCAAATATTGAATTTGAATCTTGTTGCATGTCAACATTTATAAAAAGAATGTTAACATTAATGATGATGTAAAAGTTAGATTGTTAGTTTAGAACAATTTACTTTTGTACATGGCAATACATATTTAAAACTTCATGGATCTATTATATTATATTCCATTACATAACACAGTACACCATATACTATTACACTACAAATGAACACACAACAGAAATAACATGAGGAGAGATACTTTTTTCGACTTCATCAGAGAAATCCTGGTGAATTCCAAGCCCCAAACTTTGGTGATTTTCAAGCTGATGTTCCACATTTTCTTTTGTACAATCCCCGCCATCCCATGAACATGCAGAATTGTTACATGCTCTGTCACAATAACCATCCTTGATCCATGATACAGGACATCCATCTGCACAGTCTGGAACTGGCCAAGTCAGGTACACCTACACATACCGCAATAGTTCCCAAACAGAAATCAATATTGACAGGCATTATACAAAAAGCAGTGCCACTACTATAAATTAAATAAGAGATAATACCAGTGTATACTATACAGGAGATAACACTAGTACAGTTATGTGAATGATAACACTAGTATACACTAAACAGGAGATAACACTAGTACAGTTATGTGAATGATAACGCTAGTATACACTAAACAGGAGATAACACTAGTACAGTTACGTGAATGATAACACCAGCGTACACTACACTTGAGATTACACTAGTACAGCTACGTGAATAACACCAGTGTGCACTACACTGGAGATAACACCAGTGTTCACTATACAGGAGATGACACTAGCACAGTTACATGAATGATAACACTAGTGTACACTATACAGGAGATGACACTAGCACAGTTACATGAATGATAACACTAGTGTACACTATACAGGAGATGACACTAGTACAGTTACATGAATGATAACACCAGTGTACACTATACAGGAGATGACACTAGAAGAGTTATATGAATGATAACACCAATGTACACTATACAGGGGATGACACTAGAAGAGTTATATGAATGATAACACCAGTGGACACTATACAGGAGAAAACACTAGTACAGTTACATGAATGATAACACCAGTGTACACTATACAGGAGATAACACTAGTACAGTTACGTGAATGATAACACCAGTGTACACTATACAGGAGATGACATTAGTACAGTTACATGAATGATAACACCAGTGTACACTATACAGGAGATGACATTAGTACAGTTACATGAATGATAACACCAGTGTACACTATACAGGAGATGACACTAGTACAGTTACATGAATGATAACACCAGTGTACACTATACAGGAGATGACACTAGTACAGTTACATGAATGATAACACCAGTGTACACTATACAGGAGATGACACTAGTACAGTTACATGAATGATAACACCAGTGTACACTATACAGGAGATGACACTAGTACAGTTACATGAATGATAACACCAGTGTACACTATACAGGAGATGACACTAGTACAGTTACATGAATGATAACACCAGTGTACACTGTGCAGGAGATCACACCTGTATACTTATTCAAGAAAACAGTAACATAATGAACAAGAGATAATACTTGTATACTTATGAGATAACACCAGTATACACTGTACAGGAGTTTACACCTGTTAAAATTGGAACAGGATTGTTGGTTAAAAGAAAAAGTCTAGTTCACTAATAAATGAATACTTGTTGCAAAGTTCTTATCAATGCTACATGTGTAGGTACCAGTTTGGCTACTAATTTCAGTTTTATTCCTTTAAGTCACTACACTTAGTAGTCATCTACATTAGTTTTAAGATTACAACCCTATTATTTAGAATAAACCTTTGCTTTACAGAACAAACCAGATTCTTTAAAATATATATGGCAGTAGATTTTCCTCCACCATGCAGTGTTAATAGTTTCTTTTATAGTAACACCACAGAGTCTAGATTAACAGTTTAATATCATCACACACATGCAATAAGAACAGCCATATCAAGCATAATTATTTATACTAATTGCTTCAGTAAATATCACATTACATAAAAAACAAACATTCTTTAATTAGAATAATTTTATAAAACTTGTCTGAAAATTTGGCAATGAACTGCCAATGAACAACTGTCCACCAGTACAGTTATTATGAACTGCCAATGAACAACTGTCCACCAGTATGGTTATTTTGAAAACTTGAGCTAGAAACTGCTAATTTAGTTTGCATGATCTAATTAATACTTATATATATGCACGTCCTTACCTTACAGCTTTGTTGTTCTAAATCAGACATCTTTAATCTAAATGTCAAAAATGAAAAATAGCCCACTTTCACTCTTAAGTGAAGCAGTAGTAAAACTGTTACACTGACAGTTCATAACTTAGCATAGGCATGCACAAAAAATATCAGTGTTTTTAATTATCTCTGCATTTGGTTCACAGTTAGACTAGATGGCACTCCTAATTGTAGTTTGAAAAAATCTATTAGTGTACAAATTTGAAAAAAATTACATAAAAGTTGTTTTTGTCTCAAATGAAGATTTCATAGCTTTGGTACAGAGGAAAAACAGGAAGAAACTCATTTTTTATTTTATCAAGTAAGATATTAAGTAATTTATTTAATAATATAGCTTGTTGTTTGATAATTATTCTTATTGAATTAGAAATAAATCTAAATTTAATTGGAGTGTTACGTAGTTTGGGAATAGCATAAAGAGATGGTAAATCTATGCAAGAATTTTGTTTAGAATAAAGTTTATTATATAAAAACTTACATATATACTAATGTGTTAGTATAAAAACTTACATATATACTAATGTGTTAGTATAAAAACTTACATATATACTAATGTGTTAGTATAAGAACTTACATATATACTAATGTTAGTTTGAAAACTTACATATATACTAATGTTAGTATAAAAACTTACATATATACTAATGTTAGTATAAAAACTTACATATATACTAATGTTAGTATAAAAACTTATCTAAATAAGTTCAAAATGTAAAAACAAACTTAACCCATTTTAATTTATTAATTTTCTTTACCTCTAGTTTTATGAAAGAAATCAGTAACACAATAATCGTTACTCAAATTAAAACCAGTAGAATTATTAAAATCTTAATCTATAATGATATGATGTTCTTAGTTTCAAAATGTAGAAGTTCTCCTGTTGAAATTTATTGGGGTCTTCATTAACAATCTCTAATATAGTTATCTTAACACAGGTAAAAGGGTGTTAAGATAACTATATTAGAATTTTTTAATTATGAATAACATCATTTAACAACATGGCACTACTTTATGGAGATGTGCACCTTACCACATACAAATGCTTGTTTAGAACATGATAGTCACAGTAGACTTGGTGAATGGGTGGTGTTTGGGAGCTATAATAGCTTATTTGGATAGCTGGATGGGACGCTTCATGCTGGTATAGTTTGTTTGCTGTGCTGTCAATTAGTGCCTTTCTACCATATTGGAATGCTAACTTCAAGAGGCAAGTTTTCAACTTACTTACCCCCAAATGGTAGTACATTATTTTTCTTATTTTTATTTCAATTTTTTTTTCTTCTTTACTTGGGAGAGCAGTCACCTTCCCACAACTGTCTTCTGGCAGTAAAGGAGGTACAGATGCAAGACGTTGTGGGCTTGAGCACCCACATCTTGCTCTCCTTATTTCTATATCTATTGCTACTTTATTTTCTTATGTGAGACTAGCAAATGGAAGTTAAGATTGATAGACAGTGTATAACCACCACAATGTGGGTTCTACTTCCACAGTCATCTCCAAAACCTAGGGTACATTTTATAATCCCACATTATAACTTGTACCCTGGGATCTTTTCAATTAGTACAGCATTTTTTGTTCAATTTATTCTTGTTTCGGCTTGTTTTTAAGTTATAACAAACTAATATAATTAGTCAGAGATTTAGCTTTACTATTTTTAATGCAGTCCTTCATAATTTTGTTTACTTAACTTCATTAAAATGTATTCATTTTCACTAATGCAAGTCTCTCATCAAACATGGCATCTACTTCACCTTCTGGCCCTTAGAATGTGTATAAAAATCTTCTGGCCAAACTTCTTTTCCAAACATGACATCATCATTTAAATAAATAAACTTCTTTGAAATCCCTGGTATTCTATGCAAATGAGTTTCAATGGCTGGGGAACTGTAAGATGGTAGATGACTTTTGTTTGGAAAAATTTCCTGAAAATATTTATTTAAAAAATATTTAGTAAATCCCATATATTTAATAAACCCAGTCACTTAACTATGTCATCTATTATCCTAGGGTAATTAAGCAAAAATACTTGCAAATAACCCAGCTGAAACTTATCAATTTAAAGTATTCTCAAAGTTTCAAAAATCAAATGTTATCCAGACATACAATAAATCATTAACTGTTTAATAAAAGAACTAAGAACAAAACAAGACAACTGTTTAGTATGATATACAGCAAAAAAAAATAACTGTTTAGTAAATGTATTCAGACCTACATTAACAAACTAACTGTTAAGGATTCAAACATAATAAAAAGCCTGTTTAGTATTGATATACATACATTAAACAATCAACTGTTTAGTGCTGATGTTCAGGCATACTGAAAATACCAGTTATTTAACAGATGTAAATTGTTTTGTTTTGAATTTTGCACAAAACTACATGAGGGCTATCTGCACTAGCCGTCCTTAATTTATCAGTGTAGGACTAGAGAAAAGTCACCTAGTCATCATCATCCACTGCCAACTCTTGGGCTACTCTTACTAATGAATAACGAATTGGATTGACCATCACATTTTAATGTCCCCACAGCTGAAAGAGCAAGCATGTTTGGTGTGACAGGGATTTGAACCATGACCCTTGTGTTACGAGTTGACTGCTTTAACCACCTGGCCATGCCAGGCCAATAGACATAAACACATAATCCAAATGTTCATCTATTACAGACTTATCCAAGCTCATGATTTAATTATGTTTAAATTAAAAAAAGAGAAACTAACCCAAATAATTTGAGTAAATATAGACTTCTTTCATACTTACCTCATGAGTAACTACTGATATTCGTGGATTGTCCAAGTTCAGCCAGTATGGTATCTGTCCATTTGTTATAATATACACTTGACGAATCCATGGAGCATTTTTTTCCAGTGACCTCAGTGAATAGCGTAGTTCCTATAAACAAGAAAGGGAAACAGTACTGAATAAATAAAGCTAAATTTTGTATAAACTTCTATGAAGTAAAAAGAATAAAAAAGGGTCTTGTACTGTTCGAAATTATATTTTAAATATTTATATCTAAATATTTGTTTCCTAGTGGGAGAAAATCATTATGATGCAAAATCTAGAATTTCATGAAAGTTAAAGCCTCAGTAAGTACTAGAAGTTTTATTTACTCTTTAAAAAAAACAATATAAGTACCAGAATTAGTGGGTCTTTAAGTTATTCATTTACTCAATTAGTGAGTTAGACAGCAAGAATTAATGTATCTATGTGTTTGTGATTCAGTTAATCAATGAGTCAGTATGTTTGTTATCAATCAATTAATGAAGAAATTCTGCAAGTTTACAAGAAAATTAGGTATACTCTTGAGAGTAACATTTAATGTTTCAGTTTAGTTGTTTGCTGAAAAGAGCTTCTAACATCATAATGATGCTAGACGTAGAAGCTTATAAAGGCCATCCTAGAATTAAGTGAGGTATTTAGTATGAAGCACTGATCAATCATTGAATTCATAAGTTAGTACAAGTTGCTTCAGTGATTGTGGAGTTAGTGGAATACACAGATCAACTTTGGTTATCTATATATTCAGATACACAATCACTTCTCTGTGAAATTGTTCAGTTAAAATTTGTCATCACACCCATAATAAATAAAGTATACTAGTACAACTGTGTATATGTTATAGTAGCCAATATTAAAAAGTGAGAAAGACTAATTTGCTATTGTTATACAGGCTGGACTTCACATTATTTTTACCAATTTAAAAGAATCATCCAATGACATGACATGTTGCAACAGTGTATTAGTTTCAAAATTTCTGTTGAAATACTGTTTGTGAAATTAGGCTTATCAGTGTATGTGTTTGTTGCAAATGTTATTGAAGAAACAAATTAATTCTTTATTCTAATGTAGGCTTGACACCAAATGATATAGTAACATTACAACAATGGAACCTAATATTGGCATAAATAGAAAACTTTGAACTAACTTAAAAATGAGAACAAAAAGTAAGATCTTAAATTGATGAAGAACAATCATAAAGAGACAGATCTCTAAATGATCAAGACGACAGAAATTTAAAAAAAGAGAAAGAGATGAAAGAAAGAAACTACAAATAAATAAACGTGAACATAAGAGAAATGAACATATTGAAAATGTACTGGGTTTACAGTGACAAGGTTAAAGTAGTAGTAAAAACATTAACAAACATGGTTTCCATGACTTTAGTACAATGAAATTCTCTCTTTCCCCAGATTTTTCTCTGACCAAAATAAGCAGCTCTCTGGCCATTTGATTATTCTTGTCATGTGTTATTGAATAATAAATACAAAACTGCTTGTATGTTAACCACTGAATTATAAATGGATTAAAATTGAACAATGTTCAATAAGCTTGTAATCAAGACAATTTTAACATTTTATGTTTTCATTTCATAAGTTTGAACATGAAATATGTAATTAAATCCTTAATCTAAACTGTTATGTAATACAGAAAAGTGCTTTGCTCCAAATTACCAAGACTTTCGGTATTTCATTTCATCCATTTAAGATTATTAGATTTCTGGGGAAATACACTATAATAAGTTAGATATCTGTTATGCAAAATGTTAATCTAAAGTACCTTTAAGCTTCTTGGTTTAAGAAAATATAAACATTAAACTAAAGATCAACTATCATGAATCATGTAGCACATTCTGATGTCAAAAAATGTACCAACAGTATTTGCTTTTGAATTATTTTTAATCAACAGAAGAAAAAAAATTAAATTTATTGAAAGGTCACTGGAATGAGAAAGTTAACATTATTTTCTTTGTTTGCCACTGGTGAAACTGAGAATTATTTAAGTAATGTCTAGCTTAGTTTAAAAAAACACATAAATTATATTAATTTCAGGATACTCTATTTTAAAACAATGTTATTTTGACTTTTGTTACACAAGTATAAAACAATATGTCAAATTTAAGTACAATATTTCTTGGTTTTTATACATACTTTTCTACAAATTATTATGAGGTAACAAAACCTAAGAATTACAAACTTATTATGCCACAAAACCTAAACAATATTAAACAAACAAAATACTCATAACCAATGTCAGCACATGTGCTAAGCACAAGTGATATTGTGCTGGTAATTGGATATGTTGTTCACACAAAACTGTCTTGCATAATAAATAACTACTACTATAGTCTGATAGGGTCTAAGTAGGGCTATCAAGAAATAAATGAAAAACCTACTAGTTTTGGCTGAGAAATACATAATGAGTAATTGTGTTACAATATGTGGTCATTCAAAAAAGAAAGTGCAATTTATATTTCATTTTTTTTGTTACATAGCAGTAACTAGGTCAATCAAGTGGACCGAGTCCACATACAGTGTTATGATAGAGAAAATAAACAAAATACAGTTTTACTGAAAAATAGATTTCATGTTCATTAAAGAGGGACTGGATGTTATATAAATAAAAGTTGGAACTGTAGATGACAACAATAATTTTAATAATGAAAATTATCTTGCACTCAAACTAGTCGCACTCGGACTCAATAAAGCAAAGATACTTAATTACAAATTACTGGTATTGCAGTAATAATTAGTCATACATTATTTTATAGTCAAAAGAAAATTACTGGTAATTTATTCATTATATAATTATTACACTTAGTTTTTATGAATAATATAAATTAACCAAACATATGTAAATTTGTCCTTTCTTTAAACTATCACACTTTGTAAAAGTATTTTTTTTGCCTAGACAACTTTCAAATCTTTCTTAAACTAGTATGTCAATGCCAAAATATACCTAGGATATTACTTGTTCTTTGTTTTGTAAAATCAGAAGAACTTATTTAATGGAGATCTCTAAATAATTGTTTGTTAAGGATTTTTATAAAATTATCCTCTCTGAAAATCTTTGAAAGATTTAGATCATCTTTTCCATAGCCCTTAAACTCTGTTTAGACAGAAACCTGTTTACATAATCTATTACAGCTACCTTCATAATATGAGGATTAACAGTAATTAAAAATACTGATGTAAATAATACAAAGTTTATGTTTAAAATATGCAGATTGAAATATTATATCCAAGTTTTTGATACTAATGATAATTGCTTTTCCAACAGTTACTACATGCTGTACTACTATATCCAAACTACTTCTAAATACAGTTCTAGAATTTGGTTGAGCAGTTCATCAATAATGTCCAAATTGAATAGCTGGAAGAGTCAACAGTGAACAATTCATCTTAATGACCTACATTAAAGAACTTTCCAGCTGAAAATTGTAACAACTATCAAGTATTGATAAATGCATTATCCAGATTATCCATAACATTTAGAGTGACACACCAAACAGAAGTATCCAAAGAAGATCTCTGGAGTAAGTTAAAGAAAAATGGAGACCTGACCTTAAGTTGTGAAAGGTTTGGAAAAGCTTAATCAACTGTTTCATATGAAGCTTTCAAATAAAATGAGGATGCAATAATTAGGCTAAGCAAAGTAAATGTACATCTTTAACCCTATGTCATCTGCTAGATCTAAGTGTACAAGTCATGATCTGTTAGAGTTGTATTCAAATAACTTTATTTTTGACTTATATCAATAAACCTAAAAATTTCGAATTTCTATATTATTCAAGTTTAAATTTCTTAAATTACCAATCTTCCCTTGTCTGTCTTATTTAAAAACCTGAATTACCATTTTAGATTTTTTATATCCTTTTATTATCTTTTGAACTTCCAACTAATCAGAAACAGATACTATAGACGTAACATTATGTAACTTAACTACAATCTTCCTGATTTAGTGAGAAAGAAAAATGTGTCAAGCCCACATGGTAAGCACCTCCCACGTCATTTCAAACATTGCTTTCCAACATTGTTACTCGATAATTTACAAATAACAGAAGTACAAAAAAATCTTTACAGGAGTATTTTGTTTTACAGCTTGTAAGTAACTACTTAACCTCAGTTTTATTACCTGTGACAGTGAGTTTTGGCTTTAAGAAGCTAACAGAATTTTCTTAATCCATTTATACAGTACTGTGAAAAGTGTTAGGACAAAGTCAAAAATTAAATGTAAGGTTACATTCAAAGAACAATAAAACATCAATTACTGGTAAAACACAAAAATGTTATTAATATTCATATTTGCTTACAAGAAAAACTCAGTGGAAGTGCTTGTGTTTAGCAAACAGTTAATATTTTGTATGTCCCCTTTTGCTTTAATAACTGCACACAGTCTTTTAGGCATTGTTGTGACATCTTTAAATAACAGTGTCCTTTGAGATTTTATTCCAAATGTCTCTAATATACTCTCAAAGTTTCTTTGAAAGTCACATTTGATTTGTCAAGTTTTTGATATATCAAACCCCACATCTGCTCAGCATCTTTCTTAGCTAAATAATTTCTGCATAGGCTGAACAAGTGTTTAGAGTTCTTACACTCTTGGTAGTAGAATTCTTTACAAATACTATACAAACTACTAGGTATACCATCACAGACCAGTATCTGATGGTACTTCTGCTGATCCAGTATTTCATTTATTTTGCAAATATCTCCCGTAACTTCTGTAGAAAAAACACCCCAAAACCTGTCACACTGTCTCCCCCATGTTTCATGATAAGTGCTATCCATTGAGGTAAGTATTTTTCACCTTTTTTCCACTGAATGTACAACCTACACTTGGAGAATTTATCTGTTGATGACACCCTTTTATCCAATCATCAACAGTCCAGTTTTTGTAATTTTTAACAAATGTTAGTCCCTTGATAATATTTGGAGATCAAAGTAAAGATTTTAACTGCTAGAAGTCCAAATGTTCCATTCTCATTCAGTCTTCTTTATATTGTAGATCTGGACACTCTTCTCTCATTTGGTACATGATTATTTATCTCATACTTGAGATCAGTGGCAGTCTTCCTTCTGTCTCAAAAGCTGGAGTTACAAATGGGAACATCAGTTGGCTGAATGATCCTCACAGACAAAAGCTTTCAAAGAGATAAAAGAGGGAAATAGTAGCAGAATCAAGTTCTGGTTCATGGGCATCACTTATTGCACTTGTAAAGGATGGATTCATAAGGTTCAGCATGGGCTATTGGAAAGTAAATTAAATCACAAAGGATATCTACCAACTTCCAACTGACTATACTTTGAACGGATTATCCAAATTGTAAAGGATGGATTCATAAGGTTCAGCATGGACTATTGGAAAGTAAATTAAATAACAAAGAAGGATATCTACCAACTTCCAACTGGCTATACTTTGAATGGATTATCCAAATTGTAAAGGACGGATTCATAAGGTTCAGCATGGGCTATTGGAAAGTAAATTAAATCACAAAGAAGGATATCTATCAACTTTCAACTGGCTATACTTTGAATGAAGTATCCAAATTGTAAAGGATGGATTCATAAGGTTCAACATGGACTATTGGAAAGTAAATTAAATCACAAAGAAGGATATTTACCAACTTCCAACTGGCTATACTTTGAATGGATTATCCAAATCAAAAGTTTTCAAAACCAAATTTGAGGAATGGATATTGGCAAGTGTAAATCAACAAAGTAGAGAAAAGACAATATTTACTGTAGAAAACAGACTGGTAATTTTTTTTGCATATAAATTTCTCAACAAGTGGGTTTCTCGACATCACTGATTATAATGCTAAATGTCAATAATTAATAGTGTCTAAGCTTCCCTGGAATGTCATACTCATTTACCTGAAGGACATAGTTGCACACAGGAAGACCTTTGATAAGGCTTATGAAGATCTAAGGAGGACTCTGGTTTAACTGAGAAAACTGAACTTTAAGTTGGGTCTAAAGAAGTGTAAATTTCTCAAGAAGTACCTGCAAATCCATCCACTGTTCCAAATAGGCCATCATTAAAGAACCTGTATGAGGTAAAAGGATTTCTTGGACTATTGTCTTGTAAAATCATTCTCTCTTGTGGCATATCCTCTATGTAAATTACTTTAAAAAAATAAAGGTTTGTTGGATGTATGGCTGTGAACAAGCATCCTACAAACTGAAGAAAGAATTAAACAATGCTCCCATATTAGCAAACTTAAGTCTTAAAGATCTATTCATTTTAGATACAGGCTCCAGTGAGAGTAGTATTATTACAAATACAATACAGTAAAGCATGTGTGTTTGCTTATTAAAGTAAGTGAATATTGCAGGAAAGAGATACTGTAACACTTGAACAAAAATCACTTCTATTTAGAGTGTTCCAGAAACTTTAGGAGCATAACTTTAACACTGTTCGTCTGCAATTAAACTAAGTGTTCTTATCAACTTATTAGCAAGAAAACTCACTGAGTAAATGCATAAGTAATTTAGGCATACACTAGTTTCACAATTTATGTTTAAGAGCTGTTGATAAAGTTACGCCTTTTCATTATTTTTACATGGACTGCATCTTCATGAAATAATCTAAAATATTCCATTCCACAACAGAATAAATTACAGCAATATATAAGATAATAATATAATTCTAATATAATTGGAATATATAATCAATAATGAATTTATACTTATTACACACTAAATAAACTTATACATGAAAACAATTTTGATTACAAAAGAAATACTTCTAAAATGTTTCACGTAAGTTAATTTAATTTCATGGATGAGGGGTTGAAACTTAAAAAACATTTGTCAAAAAACAGACAAAAATCTATTTATCCCTAAGTAAATGATTTTGAGAGTCTTAACTTCATTTAAATATTGAGATAAAATATATGGTCAAGTGACTTTACAACTTTCAAAATGTACACTTTACCTCATTATCTGTGAATCTACTGGCTGAGATATCTTCATTTTCCTAAAATAAAGGCACACTTTTATCTATCTCAGAATTAAAATGGCAGTGAAAACAAAAACATCAAATTATTTATAGTATCAATAGAACTGTAGTAGTTAGTTGTAGTACAAGTAATACTGTTGTAACTGTTAGTATAACACCATACTAATCTGTTGTTGTACCAACAGCAGCACACTAAATGTAGAAGGAATAACACAGTAGTAGTTAACTGTGTTATAGGCATAACTGTAGCATTTTTAGTATGAATAACACTGAGTTAATTATCTGTTAATAAGCAAAACTAAATTAGTTGTAATATGAGTAATGCTCTAGTATATACATTAGTACAAATTATGCTACTAACTAGCTATAGCACAAATTACACTAGTAATTAGCTGTAGTATGAACAGAAGTGTAGTAATTAGTTGTACTATTAACAGCACTGTAGGAATTATTTTTTAGTATGATAACAATTAATTGCAATACAAATAGTGATGAAGTATTATAGCATAAACAACACTAGTAATTAACTAATTTGAATAATGCTATAGCAGTTAGCTGTAGTAGGAATAACTACTTCAGTTAGCTGTAGTATGAATAACTACTGCAGTTAGCTGTAGTATGAATAACACTATGGCCACAGTGTACAGATGAAAAAAGTCCAACCCGTAAACACTACAATGGCAGTAATTGTGTTAAATGAACAGTATAATGTTTATTGAAAATTTGTAAAATGCAGTTAAGCACAGTTTAAAATATTCTCAGAAAAAAAAACTCAAATATTAATATTACAACAAATAAATACCACAACAAAACTATTAATACAACATAAAAGTTTATTTTAATGAGTATTTTACAAATCACAAATTATATCAACTAAAGAACAGATTCCTGAAGTAATTCAGTTAAACTAAAACTACATCTCAAATCACAGCATACAAAACCAATCAATGTGTGGTACACACCAAGCTCAATATCTTACATGTAACTTACCCAAATGGAGTTGAAACAAGATACAAGTGACAGTATACAAATGTCATTATAGCTGACATTATAGCTATTTCTTGATCTCCAGCATTACTACTATTTTGCCCATCTAAGCATTGAGAATGCTTGCTCCAATCTTATATTCCACTTGAATGACCTTGGCAAATTCTAATTAAAAAATTCTTCACAAATGTCAGTGCTCTTCCTACTTACGTATTGTATATAACACCTAATTCAGATAATGAAATCACTTTTGTGAGACTTGCACCAACTCTTAGTGGGGAGGTCAGACGGGATAGTATCAAGAAACGTAGGTTTGGGAAAGTGTTAACTTTCAATACATACTTACCACTAACTGACGTTATAGCTAGAATCCCTCACAGAGAAGATGGATGCATTATCTATAATATCTAGAATCCCTCACAGAGAAGGTGGAGGCATTATCTATACAGAAAGTATCTGCACAGAACATGAATGCACCAAGATAAGATTGGTACACAAATGGAAGAATCACACCACATCCAGACTATGTATACTCCTCACCCATAACCTGTACCAAAGGTGGAATAATACACAAGTAGTCATCATTATAGGCCAGCCCCAACCAAACAACTGTGGTTTTATAACTTGGGGTTTGAATCAAGGGGGTCTTGTTCCCTATATCTCACAATCTACATTTGTGAGTAGATCCTAAACTGCAGCCATACAGTGATGCATTCCAAACCACCAGAATTATGATGAGAAAGTAAGCCCACTGAAATGGACAAATTTTCTCCTCCACTTGAAGTCTGAAAGGCAACACCCTGATTCACAATGATGGGATCATGCATGCCTTAGTGAACCAAAGGAACTTATCTTATCCAATTTAGAATTATGAATATTCATCATCACTTCCCAGATGAGTGGACAAAGAACATTCCATTGTCCCCAGAAGCATGAATAGGGCATTGAATGCTATGTTCAACCAAGGACACAAGATAACACAACTTAATGTTCCATGAACAATTTACTAAACAAGCATTGGTCAAAAAGAGAGCCATTCACACACCAACCAGATAACGTAGTAACAAATCTGAATTAGTTCTACAAGTTGACTCACACAGAGGCTGGTGCTGCTCCAATAGACATCTGGGAAAAACATCCAATGACATGAATAACAAGGCCCCAAACTTTGCCCTCTTCTTCAAGAGTAAAAAACAAACTGTGAAACTTCAGAAGAAAAATTCCTGTCAAACACTGAAGCGACTAGAAATTGGGTTTGGTAAAGACTCTCTTGCTCCACCAGTGGAATCTTTAGGAAGGGAGAGTAATGCATGTTGGGAAGTCCAGAGGAACAGTACTCTGCAGAAACTGCAAAAGGTCCCTAAATTTTTAAAAGCAAACTAACTGATTTGTTCAACCAATTGATTAGCATGATCCCCTTTTGCTTTACTCATGATAGTCCATGAAAATATGAATACCATCTAGTAGATGACTAAATGGTTTTATGGAACACCCCATTTCAATATAGCCTATTGCATATCTGTAGTAAAAGTGGTTACTAGAATAGAATTGGAATAATAAAGCATACCTACATGGTCAACACTTGTAACAGTGTGTGATCCCATGGAAAGTAGAGAGCTCAGGGAAAGAAAAGGAGACTGAATGATGGAGAAAGTTATTCAATCGTGGTTAAAATTTAATAGATGTGGTCAATGTAGGATATAGCCAAAAACCTTCAGAAGAGGAAGCTTCCAGATCACACATGTAATGAGAGAGGAAAGTATTAAAAGTCTACATATCAGCCCACACAGTCTTCCAGATCACACATGTAATTAGAGAGGAAAGTATTAAAAGTCTACACATCAGCCCACACAGTCTTCCAGATCACACATGTAATGAGAGAGGAAAGTATTAAAAGTCTACATATCAGCCCACACAGTCTTCCAGATCACACATGTAATGAGAGAGGAAAGTATTAATAGTCTACATGTCAGCCCACACAGTCTTCCAGATCACATGTAATGAGAGAGGAAAGTATTCATAGTCTACATAGTCCACACAGTCTTCCAGATCACACATGTAATGAGAGAGGAAAGTATTAAAAGTCTACATATCAGCCCACACAGTCTTCCAAATCACACATGTAATGAGAGAGGAAAGTATTCATAGTCTACATATCAGCCCACACAGTCTTCCAGATCACACATGTAATGAGAGAGGAAAGTATTAATAGTCTACATATCAGCCCACACAGTCTTCCAGATCACACATGTAATGAGAGAGGAAAGTATTAATAGTCTACATATCAGCCCACACAGTCTTCCAGATCACATGTAATGAGAGAGGAAAGTATTAATAGTCTACATATCAGCCCACACAGTCTTCCAGATCACACATGTAATGAGAGAGGAAAGTATTAAAAGTCTACATGTCAGCCCACACAGTCTTCCAGATCACACATGTAATGAGAGAGGAAAGTATTAATAGTCTGCATGTCAGCCCACACAGTCTTCCAGATCACACATGTAATGAGAGAGGAAAGTATTAATAGTCTACACATCAGCCCACACAGTCTTCCAGAGGGCAAATCAACTGAGCAGCTAATGAGATTGAGATATAAAGAAGCTGGTGAGACATGACTTGCAGAAGATTACTCTCTTATAATAAAAATCCATTATGGATAATGTAAATCAATTTGCAGAACCACTTCTTAAAGTAATGGAAGATAAATCATAGATAATCAATGGATCTTAGTTAATAATCAATCAGCTCCTAGTAACCCTAAATGAATTAATACAAGTTGCATAAAACTCGAGGGTCCTGACAGGATATAAGCAATCAGGGTCAGAGTAGTCATAAAGGTGAGAAATGACTGGAAAATGGACTGGTGAGAAGGACTTCTCCTCTTCTCTGGCAGAAAAGTCCTTTCCAGGTAAAGTAAGACAAATGTGGAATGCTAGAGAGTCTTGTGTACACGTATTGATTACAACTCTAACTGATAACATTCACATGCCAACAACAATAAAAACATAATTTAAGTGAATGGTGACACAAAGAACATGGAGCTAAAAGGTTGAATGAACGATGAGAAACCATATGTAAATTCCAATTCAGCAACTGAAATAGCCATTTAGGCCGAAGGATGCAAAAAAAATTTTAGTAGTTCAGATATCACTGGAGAGTCAAAAACCTACCTGTACTTGAAATAGTGAAATATAGTTGATAAGGATACCTCATAAGGCCACACTAGATTAAGCAAGTAATAATCCAAGTAAAGGAATGAGATGTTAGATACTACAGGATGAAGAGGGTCTTAGTTCTTTTCAGTACACCACTGACAATAAGTGCCATTTCAATTGATAATTAACCTTAGTTTGTCTATGAAGAGATTTAGTTAGACACAGAGACACCTTAAAATTTAAACCCTTTCTTTGGGAAAAGGATTGCATAATTTTCAAGCATTAAGATTGAGTTTCTGAACATCTGAGTGAAGAATATCTAATCAAGGTTGTCTCACCAAAGATGACTAAAAAGCAAGTGGCAGAAGTGGACATATCTGCAGATACTTAACAGGAAACTACATCTGAATTGGCCAAAAGCATACAGATGTAAACCCATCCAGCCTTGACTGAATTCATCTACTGCCAATGCCCAAGTATGAGATATATGAAACCAAAACAACTCTAGTTGAGAATTCCAATGAGTTGCAAAAGCATTGACCATTGGAGATCCAAATGGAGAGCAAATCCACTGAAATACTGCATAGTGTAACATCCATTATGTTAAAAGAATCTTGTTGAGCCAGACAAATGATCTGCAATTAAATTCACTACTTCTGGAACATGGCGTGTTAAAATACTGATAAGATGAGAGTGAGCCCAGTAGAGAAGACTCAAAGTGCAAAAGTAAAAATCTTGAGAATGTGTGCCCTTCTGATAAGAAATACAAGAAACCACTGTGGATCTATCGAATGGTATCATAACAATTTTCCCCTTCAAGAAAGACAGACCTTGAACCACTGGCCAGTGTACAGTAAGGAGTTCAAGAACACTGATGTAAAGGGTTGGCTGCTCTTCCATCCAAATACCCTCAAACTCCTGACCTTGGAGACATGTCCCCTATTCCTGAAGGGATGCATCTGTAACAGATGGATCTCAGGACAAACTGGTGAAACTGGTAACCAAATAGTAGTGTTGTTCCAATCTAACCACTCCTAAAGGCCTTTGACGTTGCTCCAGAGTTAAGAAACTGGATGATTCAGAGGATTGGAATGCATAATCTACTGGACGCTGAAGGAACTTCATATGTGCTCATCCCAAAGGAATTAAAGGCTTGAGGGAAGCCAACACACCCAAAAAAGAGAGAGCCATCTGTACAGTAGGAGAAAGAGACACAAGTAAAAGCCTGACTGCTCTTTACATAGACTGATGCCTGATGAGAGTCAGGTGAACATGACTTAAGTATGTATTAAAAAACACACCAAGCTGGCCAAGGTATTGAGTTAGTGATAAAATGGATTTTTCCACTCTGATAAAGAAGCTCACCTTTGTGGCTTCTGAAATAAAAATCTGGGTGTGTTGTTCTGCTAACTGATAAGATGATGCCAGAAAAAGCCAACTGTCATTTTATAAATATGTGTGCAGTCAAAAGGAATGCAGGTGACAAGGAAAAGCTTGAAAAACCATGCAGAAGACAAAGTGCTAATGTGAGGTCAATAGACAGAGCCCTGAACTGCAGCTCTTGACCCTTGTGCACATATAGTAGAAATATGCAAGATGATTCTTATATAGCATTGTGGAAATAAGCATTGGTAACACTGAACTTTGTCATTCAATGCCCAGGTGCAATGTGCCATTGCAGGTTAAGAAAAGATTCCATTGTAGAGCAAGGAGGGTCCAAAAATTGAGCTGAGAAAGATTGATAATTGGACACCAATCTCCTGTCTTCTTTGGTACAACAAATAAACAGGAATAAAATCCCAGAAGAACAGGAATGACTTTCTCTACTGCCCTTTTGGCTAACTCTCTTATGGCATGGGAACAAAACTCCACTCCCCATTGATCTGTTGGAGGTGTAAAAGTAATGGATTGTGAAGATAATGGAGGAGGTGATGTAAATTGAATGACCAACCTTGATGCCAGAATATGGAGTACCTATTGATCCATGGTGAAAGAACTCCAGATGTCTGTAAAATGATGTAATTGTGCTCTCACTAGTTCTCCACATGATAGTCACTGATGCTGCTGTTGTCAGTCCATCCTAGCAGAAGATCCTCAAATATAAAGACAAACTCTATAGTGGGAACCAACAGATCGAGGGACTGAAGTCAGGGTTAGGAAAACATGATGAGCTGATACTTCCAAAATACCTGCAGGAGCCAAAGAAAGGCAAGAGGCCAATGACAATAATGAAATGTAAACGAGCAGGACCAATCCATCATTCAAATGTCTATGGGACTCCAGCAAACAACATGAGATGAAAAAAAGGAGCTTCCCATTACTCTCTGAGGGCAACAGAGGGTAAACTAACACTCCAAAAATGCATCTCTACCCAACAAATCCCAAAAACAGACAAACCAGGAAACTAAGAAAAAAACTCACGATGACAATCAGACCAAGGTAGATGTCAGCAAAAGCTCCACCTTGTCCTCATGTTGCTGTATGGAAAGTTTATTTGCTTCAGACAAAAGCTGAATTGGAAAATGCATACCTCAAGACAGTTATGAGAGTACAATGACTCCAAGGAAACTGATCTGTTTAAATTGATCACAGGTTCTAATCTAGAACCCTACAGTTCCAGCATACAGTCCAGTCACTGGGAATCTCTAATTATGCCTCCTCTTGGCAGTTATAAGCCAAGGTATGCTGTTCAGATAAATATGAGGGACAAGGCATAGCTATCTTGTCAAATGACTGAGCAGAAAATCACCCAGCAGGAACACCAATATCAGGAAAAGGAGAAAGAAATAACTATTCACTTACTGTTCCTTTTTCCAACAAGTTGTAATCCATTATTGATGTCTAAAATACATATTATAATACCTCACTGTTGTCTATAAATCATGTTATAAATCTGATTTCTAAAAAAAATGTTATAAAATGACAATGATGTCTGTACAAATTTTATAGTACCACAGAACTGTCTATAATTCTTTGTGGATGTTAAGAAATATTTTTAAATTATGGCACAACTTATTGTTAAAATCACATGAATTTTTCTTGTATCTAATTTTAAAGAATCTCAAATTTGAAAAAAAAAACAAAGAACTGATAAAAGTACTCACAGCAGCTAATTTTGTTACAAGATGTGCAGAAGCCATCTTAGCAATCTTACTTCCAAATGTTACATTCTGTTGATACTTGAGCACCAGGTCTAAGGAATCACTTGAAGAGAGAATAAATACTGCTAAACCACGCTCCTCAAACACATAGATCTGAAAAAAACAAGTTTTCCTAATCATTAAATTTTTTAATGTTACAAGATAAATGTAATAGGAAGTCCTTAAAGTATATTCTTAGAACAGAGAAACTATTCAATTATTACTCTTACAAAGTGAAAAATAACTAAAACAGACACTAAAGCATCAACTGTAAATGAAGAAGAGTAAAATATTCCCATGTGTTCAGAGTACTGGATCTGGATTAAAATGCTACTCCAACTGAATGAATCATCCTGCACAAGCTGTCTCACAAGGAAGCAACTGTGTTCATTAGTAGCATACAAGGATAGAAGCACAAACCTGGGTTATGACTTTGTTGATCAAACAATACAAGCACCTGAGAGCAAAAGGTAGGATACTAAATGGTGGGGAAAGAAGAATATCAAAATAATATTGACATCCATCATCCAAAAGCTATAAGTAAATGTTTACTAAAGTATGCAGAGGGACTTCATGAAAAAAACAAAGAAGGTCTAAGGAAAGATTAATATGCAACAGACCTATAACCAGAACCACAGAAATAACTAGAACCTGAAATAAAATCCTGAATATGCAAGATTGACAAGTGGTATAGCATACTGGGAAAGTGGAGTCTACATCACTTTCAAAAGATGATGGCCAGAAAATGTATGCTGAGGAATATGGAAGGAGACATTACATGGGAATAAAAGGGGAAGGTGAAGGAATAAATCTTATGCAAACACCCAAATGGACCAAAGTGATATCATAATAGAGGAACACAAATCAGGTTAAATTAGACCAATTATGCCAGAACATGAGATAGATACTGGTACCATTGGTGGTGTGGAACTTGGTGATAAACAAGAAATGAAGGAGAAATGGTAAATAGCATCTATGATTGATGTCTATGATTTTGACATTCTCCAAATTTGATTACCAACAAGTTGTGGGTTAGCACCCATTAACTGACAATGCATCCCTATCCAAGAGGTCCAAACAGCCAAGGAGCCATGTCTCAAATGATAAAGGTGCCAACATCGAAAATATAATTGAAAAAGTATCCTCAGAAGACCCTCTTGGGAAGCAGTAGATCACACAGGAAAGGACATGAATGTTGGATAGGAAATGTAGGAGTGTAATAAGGGTCAAATGGAGGCAGGATAATTGGGTATTTAAAAAACACACAGAAGAATCAGGGCACACTGCATATCTGAATCAAGGACTAACAGCAGGAAATCTAAATATGGAAAATTGGTATACTGATATATTAAAGCATAGCTAACAGGAGCATGATAGAGATGAGATATGCAGTACAATGCAGCTATACCATACATAAACATGTGATGTTACGTTGGCCCTTCTATTTTAGTAGTGAGCAAAATCTGCATCATAGAGGGCAGAACAAATCAAAGAAAGCCACTACGAAAGAACATACGATATCATACCCAAACACATAAAAAACTTCTACTTACATCCATTCTTCATTTAAAAAATGTCTAAAAGAGTTTCAAAGTAATTGTAAAACCTAAATGAAGTACTTTTGAAAATGTCATAGATTCTTAAATAAATCCAAGTATGAAATAGCCTGTTTTAAGATGAATTGGATAAAATGAACAATTCTTAGATGTACTATTTGAATATTTTTTATCATTTATTTTGTACACATCACTAAAAGAAGGAATAAAAATTACTTCAAAAATGAAAATGTTAATATATTTGAAAATACTATGGAACAGTCCAATAAGTGTTTATTAATTCTTTTGCAATGGACTCAGTATAATATACACGTTTGTCTACAGATTTCCACACATTGAGCATTTGCAATACAACTTCTGATACAGCAAGTTTATATTCACAAAATTCTGTAGACTTTTGAAAACTATTTTAATAGTTTTGTCAATAAAAAATCAGATTTTTTAATAAAATATTTTCCTAAAAATCTGTTTGTGAAAATAAGAGTCCGTTTTGTTACCATTCTTAGTGCAAATAGATTTCATGTTTTGTCCCAAACTCTCAAATATTATTTGTACATTTCACAAACTTCTCTTCAATAAGACTTCATATTTTATGTTATTTTCTATACTGTAACAATGTGGAATTCTCTTAACTGACCAACTTCATAACAATCATAAAAAATTAGGAAATAAATATAAATTATGCTTTTTTGTGTGTCAAAATGACTATGTGTTATAACATAAAAATACAAATATTTAACCTAAGTAACTTAAGTCTCATAACATCATATTTTTATAATATTTTTCATTATATTGACCTTCTAGTCATGCTTAGCTAACATTACATAACTTGGATTGATGCAGTGCATGTGCACTTATGATACCGTATCCAATAGTATAAAAGTGGCATGGTTTTAGCTGTGTTTAGTTTGGGCACTCCCATCCAGATCTCAGGCATCAAATCTTCAAATCCCAGCCAAGACAATATTCTTGCCTGGCCCCAAGTCGTGCTATTTGAGTTGATGTCTCATCGGCTTTTCGAACTACAGGCTCCAGTCTGGCCTTCTTCCTTTGTGCCGCTTTTGTCTCACTCCCTTTTCTCACCCATCATTTTCATAATGCCCCATCTCACTTCATCACTTTAAACAAGTCAAATCAAATTACAGAAAACTTTCACGTAAAAGTAAATAACCACTGTTGGGGAGAGAATTCTTCACACTAATCTCTTTCCAAACCAAATCTTTGCCAAGTTTGTTTCATTTCTGTGTTTAGTAAGACTAGTATTTTGTATTACCAGTAACATTTAAATTATTATATATATGTATACAGGTTATTACATTTAGAAATAATTTATAATTATTATTTTCTAAAAATACAGAACAATAAATAAAGATGCAAAGCAAACAATTCTCTTCTCACTACAACCTTTGTACTTGTCTGTTACTGGATATCGGTTGTTAAGCCTTTTAAAATTTCACTCTTGCATGATGTGAAACAATTTTTTTTTTTTTTAAGGTTTTATATAAAGTTGAATAACCGATAAAATCATACATAACTACACTGATACCACTGATAAGCTTGGTAACAAAGCTGTACTTAGGTCTAAAAAAGGTATGAAACTTTGGACAGACTAAACACACAACTTATATCCTTGAAATCTTGGATCATATAAACATAGTAGTCTTTTCACAGAGTGAAATGGCTAAGAAAACCACTAGGGGGACATTCTGAGCTGTTGATTGGTTATTCACATCATACATTGAACTAAATGTATACAAGTGATCCTTTCAAAAAATGGAAAGAGGTGAACAAACTACGGTGTTTAATTCAGTACATATCTCAGCAAAATAATGAGATGCGAGGTTCTTATTTTATATTCTAACTTGTTGGTGCTAATAATTCAAGTTACTAATTTTGACAAAACTAAAGACTTAGTATCTGGAAATCACAAACATCTCATTTTAAACAGTGCTGCATTAAACATATCACATGACTCACCAAAATCTATATTTAGATGTGTTCCTTTAATATTTACGTTTCAATTAAGAAATTAACTTGTGTATAATATTAAAGGTTGAATTATAATCTACAATTTGATTCCAACTTCTTGACAAAAATTCACATATAGTAGTACAATAAAAGTTCAATTGCAAGTAAGCAAATGGGATGACACAGCCTTTGACCCATGACCCATTGTAAAAGAGTTAAAAAAATTCAAGTTATTTCAGCTTTCTAATAACCATTTTGAAAGTAGGGGCAAGAGCTAGGCTGTCCTAGCTTATTGATTTTGAAATGTGGTGCCCCCCAGAATTATCAATCTTAGAAATTGAAAACACTGCACAAACAGATATTAAGGTTAATTACTAATTTTACAAAATGAAAAACTACTCAAATTTTGGTAATAAGTCAGAAGTGAATTATTAAGTATTGCAAACTGTAAACACCAAAAAAATACAGTAACTGAAGCTGTAATGAATTATCATTCTTACAAACTAAATACACACACTACTCAAACACAGACACCAGTGAATTATTAAAATCAAACTGAAAACACTTCTCAAACACAGACACCAGTGAATTATTAAAATCAAACTGAAAACACTACTCAAACACAGACACCAGTGAATTATTAAAATCAAACTGAAAACACTTCTCAAACACAGACACCAGTGAATTATTAAAATCAAACTGAAAACACTTCTCAAACACAGACACCAGTGAATTATTAAAATCAAACTGAAAACACTACTCAAACACAGACACCAGTGAATTATTAAAATCAAACTGAAAACACTTCTCAAACACAGACACCAGTGAATTATTAAAATCAAACTGAAAACACTTCTCAAACACAGACACCAGTGAATTATTAAAATCAAACTGAAAACACTACTCAAACACAGACATCAGTGAATTATTAAAATCAAACTGAAAACACTACTCAAACACAGACACCAGTGAATTATTAAAATCAAACTGAAAACACTTCTCAAACACAGACACCAGTGAATTATTAAAATCAAACTGAAAACACTACTCAAACACAGACACCAGTGAATTATTAAAATCAAACTGAAAACACTACTCAAACACAGACACCAGTGAATTATTAAAATCAAACTGAAAACACTACTCAAACACAGACACCAGTGAATTATTAAAATCAAACTGAAAACACTTCTCAAACACAGACACCAGTGAATTATTAAAATCAAACTGAAAACACTTCTCAAACACAGACACCAGTGAATTATTAAAATCAAACTGAAAACACTACTCAAACACAGACACCAGTGAATTATTAAAATCAAACTGAAAACACTTCTCAAACACAGACACCAGTGAATTATTAAAATCAAACTGAAAACACTTCTCAAACACAGACACCAGTGAATTATTAAAATCAAACTGAAAACACTACTCAAACACAGACACCAGTGAATTATTAAAATCAAACTGAAAACACTACTCAAACACAGACACCAGTGAATTATTAAAATCAAACTGAAAACACTACTCAAACACAGACACCAGTGAATTATTAAAATCAAACTGAAAACACTACTCAAACACAGACACCAGTGAATTATTAAAATCAAACTGAAAACACTACTCAAACACAGACATCAGTGAATTATTAAAATCAAACTGAAAACACTTCTCAAACACAGACACCAGTGAATTATTAAAATCAAACTGAAAACACTTCTCAAACACAGACACCAGTGAATTATTAAAATCAAACTGAAAACACTACTCAAACACAGACACCAGTGAATTATTAAAATCAAACTGAAAACACTACTCAAACACAGACACCAGTGAATTATTAAAATCAAACTGAAAACACTACTCAAACACAGACACCAGTGAATTATTAAAATCAAACTGAAAACACTACTCAAACACAGACACCAGTGAATTATTAAAATCAAACTGAAAACACTACTCAAACACAGACACCAGTGAATTATTAAAATCAAACTGAAAACACTTCTCAAACACAGATACCAGTGAATTATTAAAATCAAACTGAAAACACTTCTCAAACACAAACACTACTTCAAATTAAGTAACAAAGAATAAACAAATTTGTAAACTTGTGTTGACTCCTTGTTAAAGTTGAACAGCTGAAAATCTTTACAATATTTAGTTACCTACTTAGTTTTGTTACTCTTACACACTTTAGTTACTTAAATATCTAATTCAATTAATTAATTATCTACTTCAATTAATTAATTATACTTAACTAGCTCAATTATTTAGTAACCTACATTGTTTAGTTATTTCGTTATCTAATTTATTTAGTTACAAACCTAGTTAGATTAGTTACTTTAGTTTCATTACTTAGTTGTCTACTTAGTTCAAAAAATTCAGTTACCTGATTACTAAGATTAACCTAATTCAGTTATTTAAACACCTACTTAGTTTTATGAAAGTCCATTTTCTAAGATAGCTTGATAGCTCTAATGAAATGTGCTAGTTTTAATATTAGTTCTTCATCCAATAAGAATAAACAATACAGTTAAGTACTAAACTAGTTCATGAAGGAAATTTCACATCTTACTTTATCACAAAACCTCAAGCATACAAACATTCCTGCATTATGAATTTGTTTGATAATCTGAAAATATATATTTATGCAATAATGTTTTCCTATCTCTTTCAGAAAAAGAAAACCATGATTCTTCAAATAAACAAAACTTCATAAAAATCAAAGTATAAAAAAATCTAATCTTTTGTCTCACAAGTGACTAGCTTTTTTGAAGAACAAATCTGCATATACAATAAAAACATATTTTAATCCAGTGAATCCATTAAATCTTGTTTGTCAGTTTACTTGCATTTCCTGCAAATTAACTTATTTTGGATTCACCACCAGATGCTTCAAACACTTCTGAAAGAATGTGCACATTTGAAGACACTGAATGTGAACATGTTGATCAGACTTGAGAACACTGAACATGATGATCATATATTTCACAGCAAGTATTAGAAAAGAACGATACAGCGGCACAAAATTTCTTTAAAACTAGTAATGAACAGAGCCTCTACATAAAACAAAGATTACTTGTTTATATATTACATAAATACACCTGACCCATCTTCTATATCACAATGCCGTGTACCTAATTTTATAAATACACCTGACACACCATCTCTATCTCCACACCATGTACCTATTACATAAATGTGCTTAATCCATCTTCCATTTCAGGGTTTCCCAATCCTTTTGAGTTGTCAACCCTTCAATGCACTCGGAAAGTTGTCACAGACACCCCATAAAATTTGTAAAATGTAAATTATAATTGAACTTCACAGCCAAGAAACTTCAGTAGGTAATCAACTTTTATTACAATTGTCAGGAAACATAAAAGAATGAAGTTTTAATTTCCTTTAATAAAATGGATGGACTTTAACAAGTGTATGAATAAAGGAGATCTTCAACCCTCTACTGACTCAGGTGACCTGCTGAACAGTCTCATCAACACCAAGGGCTTAATATTAACCACTTTTGGAAACCC
The DNA here is from genome assembly GCF_004210375.1 of Tachypleus tridentatus. Taxonomy (NCBI): domain Eukaryota; kingdom Metazoa; phylum Arthropoda; class Merostomata; order Xiphosura; family Limulidae; genus Tachypleus; species Tachypleus tridentatus. The sequence continues at coordinate 2,510,675 of NC_134825.1, read as the reverse complement.
TGTTCTACATCCATCCACTGTGTAAATATATCTTACCCACATTCTGTATAAACTCACTATGTACATATTTAAATATACCTTACCTTCACTCTACATCATCCCATATGTACCCATAACTCAAATATATCTAACCAACATTCTACACTAATATGTTAAACATGTTCTATACCAACACATTCTTCACCTTTCATATAAATATACCTGACCTAACAGCCATACTAACCCATCTTGTACCAGCACAAACATGCTCAACCAACTTTAATTATCTAAGTTGGTTAAGTGAGCATGTATACCCTTAACTTATATACGTAAAAACGACTCGTTTGGGTTGAGAAAATATTTTACGTATTTTTGCATATATATTTCTCTACAAGTGTGTTTTCTTGACATCACTGTGTACCCTTAACTTGCCCTATAAATTCCCACATAACCTATAATTAATCCAATCTCTCCCAGGTACCTAAAAATCACAGTTGCAATTCCCTTAGCAACTTATGGTGGCAGTAATCTTCCACATCCTTCCATTAACCCATTCTGTACCAGGCCGATCGATACTCTTTCCTCTGAATCCACTCTGTACCAAGCCGATCGATACTCTTTCCTCTGAATCCACTCTGTACCAGGCAGATCGATACTCTTTCCTCTGAATCCACTCTGTACCAAGCCGATCGATACTCTTTCCTCTGAATCCACTCTGTACCAGACCAATCGATACTCTTTCCTCTGAATCCACTCTGTACCAAGCCGATCGATACTCTTTCCTCTGAATCCACGCTGTACCAAGCCGATCGATACTCTTTCCTCTGAATCCACTCTGTACCAAGCCGATCGATACTCTTTCCTCTGAATCCACTCTGTACCAGGCCAATCGATACTCTTTCCTCTGAATCCACTCTGTACCAGGCCAATCGATACTCTTTCCTCTGAATCCACTCTGTACCAGGCCAATCGATACTCTTTCCTCTGAATCCACTCTGTACCAGGCCAATCGATACTCTTTCCTCTGAATCCACTCTGTACCAGGCCAATCGATACTCTTTCCTTTTAATCCAATCTGTACCAGGCCAATCGATACTCTTTCCTTTTAATCCAATCTGTACCAGGCCAATCGATACTCTTTCCTATTAATCCAATCTGTACCAGGCCAATCGATACTCTTTCCTACTAATCCAATCTGTACCAGGTCAATCAATACTCTTTCCTATTAATCCAATCTGTGCCAGGTCAATCAATACTCTTTTCTACTAATCCAATCTGTACCAGGTCAATCAATACTTTTTCCCATTAATCAAATCTGTACCGTGTTAATCAATACTTTTTCCCCATTAATTGAATCTGTACCATGTTAATCAATACTTTTTCCCCATTAATCGAATCTGTACCAGGTTAATCAATGTTACTGTCTCAGTTATTTTATTTTTTCATGCTTCTATTTATTTTATTAAAAACAATTTAAACACTTTCAAAAACAAATGTTCAAAGATTATGCCAACTTCCTGGGGGTTATCCACATTTTTACTGTCACTTTATCAGTAAAGAAGGCTGTACTGTTAAACAAATCCTTGTACTTACATTTTCAATGACAGTTACTAAGTCCTGTGGCAGTTTTTCCATAATGGTTTCCACAGAATGTTCAGATGGTACTTTACTCATTATAACAACGTTGGTTAAAGTAAACATGTTCTCTGAGTGATGTTCATCAGTAATGAAACCTGTGCTCATAGTATAATTCAGCCCATTCAGTTGAAAATTTCCTTTGGCTAAAGCTATGTTTGCTGAAAGAAAAATAACATTGTGCTACTTCAGCTCATAATAGAGACAGTGATATACATACATTGAACAGAAAACAAAATTTCTATCTAGATACTAAGTTCCAAAATGCCCTTTCACAAAGAGAAATGTTCTACATGAAAACATGTTACTAATTTATAAATATCTTTTACTATTCCAGTTTTAAATACAAATACAATACTTTAATGCTTCACAAGACATTATAAAAATGTTTAATGAAAAACAATATTTACGTTATCTTAAAAAAATATATATAATTAAAACATTTACTAAGTTAATATAATCAAAATATTTCACATAAAACAATACTGTTGTAATGTTTACTTAATTAACATAAACAAAGTTTTTAATAAAATAATTCTCACCTGTCTGAGAAGTTTTGATTTAACACTGCACCTAATGTCATACCTGTACCATCTTATTGATGTCTCAAATAAGGTTTGAAATTCATCACATGTTTTACAATACAGACATGAACTTCAGTAATATCTTCAATAAGATTTGAAATTCGTCACTATGTATCTTGAAATACGTCTGAACTTCGCTAATATCTCTTGTTAGGTTTGAAAATTATAATTACCTAAACTGAAAATGTATTTTCAATAGGCACCTACTTCCACTCACAAGATTAGTTTTGTTCAGTGCTGCCATCTACATGCAAACTTTTTCTTTATGCATGCCACAAATTCTGTGCTACTCTTTTATTGGAAGTAGTACATTTCACATCATCTCTCTCATGTGAATAAGCATTTATCATCTATTAACTAACAGTAACATAGTATGCTCATGTGATGCACATAACTCCCTCTGCACTCCTCTTCAGAACCTTCACTTTGAAAGTCGGGAGAAGTTATGCATATTGGAGAAGTAGGGAAGAAGGGTGAGAAGAGGTAAGTAGCTGCTGAAAATACATTTTAAGTATAGAAAAATTACAATTATGGTATTTACGTCTACTTACAAAAATTAACTAGAATCCCACACTGACAAGGAAAAAGAAACAGTACAAAAGAGTAACTGAAGCATCCCCAAAAGCATACAAAGAACACCCCTAAACACGAGTGAAAGAGATCCAAAGATTTAAAGAGGGGAACCACACCACTTCTTATCTAGGTATACTCTGCACCATTGGTATAATTCGTAAAACAAAATAGTTGAAATTGTGATACGTGGAGTAGCTAGGGTGTGTTGGACCATACTCAGCAAGCCAACTACATCCAATAATTCAACAAAGTACCAACATCCACACAAGACTAGAAAGAGGATCATATTGTCTTCACTTACAACCCAAGAATCAGGGATTAAGATCTACATATATTCCTGGGTACAAAACAAGGATCAACACCCTACAGCAATCTGGCACTAACCAACTGGCATCAAGAGGATGGATTAAACAAAACAAGGATCAACACCCTACAGCAATCTGGCACTAACCAACTGGCATCAAGAGGATGGATTAAACAAAACAAGGATCAACAACCTACAGCAATCTGGGACTAACCAACTGGCATCAAGAGGATGGATTAAACTCGTACTTGGGCTTATGTTGATTGGTTCATTTAAATCGAACATCTCAACAACCTACAGCAATCTGGGACTAACCAACTGGCATCAAGAGGATGGATTAAACTCATACTTGGGCTTATGTTGATTGGTTCATTTAAATCGAACATCTCAACACTATGAACTGACAACTGCACAAAGGTAGGATGAGGGCTCCCAATCAAAAGGGGTGAACTGCATGTGTATGTCAAATCAACTCCAGGTGATATGGAATTTATAACAGGAGGCCAGATCAACCATTTAGTTCACAGATTATCTCAACTGTATGTGTAAATGAATAGTAGGAGGCCACACCAACCAGTTCAGTGATGGATCAACCCCACGCCAGTTTAAATAGTATAAGATTGCATTAGCTTGTAAGGTGACAGACCAGCTCCAGTGGTTGTGATTGTTGTAGAATATCCACTCAAGACATGGTAGGGATGGGCAGTTATCCCCTTCTGCTACACCTCTGCACTCCATGAGAGGTGCAGACCAAAACATACATATTTATAAAGGAATTACTGCAAGTTAGATAACCTTGTGGAACACCCCATCTCTGTTGTGACTGTGGGGAGCCATGGGTCAAAACATACATATTTATAAAGGAATTACTGCAAGTTAGATACCCTTGTGGAACACCCCATCTCTGTTGTGACTGTGGGGAGCCATGGGTCAAAACATACATATTTATAAAGGAATTACTGCAAGTTAGATAACCTTGTGGAACACCCCATCTCTGTTGTGACTGTGGGGAGCCATGGATGAGAAACTGCAAGTGAAGATGGGTTACAGTGTTGAGCTTAAGTTAAAGAATACTTACTCAAACACCACTCACCACAGAACATGGTCCATGTAAAAGAAAGCAATTAAAAAAAAGGGCCCTGAAAAAGGAACAAAACTTGCAGTTAAAGTTGCACTGAAGTCTGGAATGTGGCTACAGGTGGAATATGAAATGCTAACACAGCCAAAGCGCAATGTGATGAAGATAACTGAATGTGGATGTACTGGGCATGGTACACAAGCCAGTTTGCAGAATCTCCTCCAACAGATCATAAAGACAGGAACCAAGGGAAAATATGAGATGAATTTAATGGGAGAACACATGGAACAAGGTTAAAGAGGAAGACAGCAGAGAGGAGAGGCCAAATAGACCACAAGGTGGATCCAACGGACAATGGTAGGTTGGTATTTCATGTTTAATGGCACAAAGCTACTGGGCTATCTGTGCTTAACAATATGTTGTATACTATAATGGTATATGAAAATTAAGGTTAAAATATGTAAAATTAAGACCTGTCAGGACGACTGAAGCATTAAGTTCTAATTTGTTGTCAGTCTCCTGAAGTTGGCCTTTCTAGTCCTGGGTTCAGGTCAAAGTACAATTAATGTGTAAAAGAAATCATGCTAAAACAGTATATAGTTCAATAAAAAACTTAAGGTAAAAAGACCAATGGCTCTTAAAAATGTAAAAACATGAGTGAGGCAACCAGTATCACCTATGACACTGGATAATGTCAAGGGCAAACCTACCTTAAAAATATGTTTAAAATGGTATCGTCATTTTTGGGTGTAACGACGGCATGATAATAAAATATGTACGATTGAGATCTAAGTGCCACACAGACCACACATTGGTGCATCAGTACCAGATAAAAGGAAGTGGTGGGTTAAAAAAAATACTGTGACCAATGTGTAGACTAGCCAAGACAACTTCCTCCCTTCAATCTTTACCAAAACAAGATGGCCAAAGAGCTAAAGAAAGCTTGACTTGAAAAAGCTTGTTATGTCGTTGCTCACTCCAGGTCGACTGCCATCTGATGTATAGTCAGGTTTTGATAACTGGACCATAGTCCATGTATGGAACAAAGATGGTGGTGACAGAGCCAGAACAGATGAACTTTGCTGTTCTGTCAGCTAGCTCATTCCCACAAACACCAACATGGCCTGGTATCCAAAAAAACTGGACAAAGATAGATGATAGAGAGAGAGAGAGATAGGCAAGTTTGTTTTGCATATTGATAAGAATAGGATGGTAACAAACATGGAATGATTTCAGGGCCAATAGACAGCTGAGTGAATCAGTATAGATTGTACAATTTGTATATTGCATAGATTCAATATGGTTCAAGGCAAGAGAAATGGCATACAATTCGGCAGTGAACATAGAAACTGTAAAGGGGATTTTGTGTGCTACAACCAAATTATCAAACCATGGCAGAGCCTACAGAGTCACCTGATTTTGAACCATCCATATATATGGGAATGGATGGATCATTTGAAAAATGTTCAGCAAATAAAGAGCAATATTTCCAATTGGGGGTACTAGTCTTCCTCAGATGACTCAAAGATAGGTCACAGTTGGGGATAGTAATTAGCCATGGTCGAAGAGGCCACTGTTGATACTGCTATGCTATTCAAAGATAAATCCAATTTTTCTGATTGTGCCCAGATACAAAGGCTAAAAGCAACAATGGTATATTTTCTATTATAAAAAAGTGTGGCCTGCTGAGGATAGAAAAAACAGCCCCAAGCAGGATGCTGCAAGAAAGAACAAAGTTTGGAAGCACACATAAAAGAGAGCTGCAAACAGCAAATATACAGAGAGGGTTCATGGGACTCCACACATAAATTTTGGACTGGAGAAGTACAAAAGGCTCCAGTGCAAAGCTGAAGCCACTGATGGTGGATAAGATACAACATTTTCAGTGCTGAGGTTTTGGCACAACCAATTAACCATAGACCCATAGTTAAGTTTGGATCAGTTTAGGGCACAATAAATATTAAGCATGAAGTATCTATCTGCTCCCCAAGACGTGGAAGAGAGAACACAAAGGATGTTCAGTGCTCTTACACATTTGACACAAAGTTGTTTGATATGGGAAATAATGTTTAATTTACAATCACATATGAGACCTAAGAACTTTGTCTCAGGGACGACAGGAAGTACATCATCATCAATACAAAGTTGTAGATCTGGATGAATACCCTGTTGGCAGCAGAAATGTACACAAACAGTTTCAGTGAGAAAAAGTTGAAAACCATTTGCTGTGGTCTACTTAAGTATATGACTGATTCCAGTTTGTAGCTGCTGCTCAATAAACCTCATATTTGATGACTGAGAGATGTAAAAGTCATCAACGAAAAGACCATTTGCAACTGTAGGGGGAAGCTGTTCACTGATGACATTAATCTTTATAATGAAAAGTGTGACACTCAGAACACAGCCCTGCATTAACCATCCTCTCTAAAGTCTTACAGAGACAGCTAGTCAAAGCAACTGGACAGTAGTTTGAAGGAATCTTAGGATCCTTCCCAGGCTTAGAGAAATGTAGGACTATAGCCTGGTACCAGGCATCAGGGAAAACATTCTCCTGCCAGATCCATTTAAAAACAATCAGAAGAATATCAAGAGAAGCAGGAGACAGATGGCACAGCATTTCATAGTGTACATCATCAGGTCCAACTGATGTATTGTCAGACCTCTGAAAGGCCAGTTTGAGTTCCACCAGTGTAAGAGTATGATTATAGTCGATAAGAAGATGGAAGAAGAAGCAGAAGTGCTAGATACCTGGCAAAAGCTTTCACCTAGAGTATCAGCAATGCTCTAGTTATCAGCTATTTCCTGGCTATCAGAGAGCAAGAGCAAGAGGGAAAAAGAATTATATTGCCCAATGACCTTTCAAATCCTTTCCCACATGACTTTGAAAATGATGGTAGAAGATATGCTGGTTGTGAACTTAATCCAATTTTCCTTCTGGCTTTGACATCCTACCCATCAAGCATGTGAACAGGTCTGCTGGAAAGCTATGCAGTTCGAGTGTGGGATATCTATGGAAAGTATCCCAGGCCTGTTTTTGAGCCTTCCGTGCCACGTGGCAGGCAGGATTCCACCACGGACGATAATATAGTGGAAAATGTCTCGAGGATTTAAGAATACATTGAGCAGCTGCCGTATATTACAGTCCGTTAATGCTGCCACACAGTCATCTATTGATGGCATACAGATGATGGTAGGATCAAGTTCTGCAAGAGCAGTGAAAGAGGGCCAGTTTGCTTGATCCAGCTTCCACCAGGGCACGTTGGTTGGGTGGCATCTACCACAGTCAGTCTTTCTCAAAATTATAGAAAAATGATCACTGCCTCGTAGATCATTGTCCACACTTCATGAAAATTGGGAGAATAATGAAGGGAAGCAAACTGAGAGATCAATAGCAGTAAAGGACTGACTGGGTGCATGAAAATAAGTAGAATAACCAGTATTGAAAAGAGAGAGGTGGTGTTCAGAAAGCATATGCCCTACAGAGCAGCCCCTCTCATCAATATCAGCATTTCCACAGAGGGAATGATGTCCATTTCAGTTCCCAGGATTAAAAAGGGAGATAGCAACTGTTCAATGGGAGCATCAAGGTCTGATTGATCACAAGTCTCTCCAGGAGACAAGTAGAGAGAACAAACAGTGATGGTACGACCCAAGAAAACATGGACGGCTACAGCCTTAAAGGGTGTGTCGAGTGGCAAAGACAGGGTGGTCACTTGCTGATCAACCAACAGTGCCACCCCTCCCTACACTCATCCATTACACTGCCTGTCATTTCTGTACAAAGAAAACCACCAAAAGGTTACTGTATTGGCAGGTTTCAGAAATGTTTCCTTTAAGGAAAGAAGTACAGGACTGTAGGAAGCAATCAGTATTTTGATGTCATCCAGATTAAAACGTAAACATCAACAGTTCCATTGTATCAAGGTGGCCATTCTTATTTATGTGTAGGCGAATTGGGTGGAGAACCCTTCTGTTTATGACCACGTATTGTTTCTTTACTGTCTTTATTCGAGGGAGGTCTATCGCCCTCCTTGGATCTTGCCCTGGGTCGATTGGGTAGGTCTTTGCTGTTGGAAGGAGGAGATTACAGAGAATGAGGACATCAACAAATGATTGTTTTGCATCTTGGAGTGGGAGAGGAAGATGTATATGAGGAAATGCCTGTACCCAGAACTGAAGGAAGTGGATCTTAGGATTTGTTGGAATGTATGTAAGGGACAGAGATGGATGTTAAAGTTGATTCATCAACTTTCCTAACCATGGAGGTCAAAAGACTTTCTATTTGTTTTGAGAACAATTCTTTTGGAGGCACAGTGAAACCTGTCTGCACTCCCACTGTAGCTGTGGAATGAAGTGCAGCAGCATATGTCCGAGATGAAGTGGTGAACAGCAACTATCGAACCTCAGAATAAGTAATGTTATGAATAGCTTTCAAATGCTGCACCTCTTTTTCTTCAAACCATTTAGAGCGAGAACGAAAGTAGGATGTGTGAGAGCCATTGCAATTGATGCAATGAGGATCCATTTCACACTCGTAGGCATCATGATCCTTGCCACTGCAATGAGCACATGTCAAAGAACCACAACATGACGTCTTTGAGTGACCGAACCACTGATACTGGGAACATCGGAGATGGATTGGAACATATGACCATACCTTGCAATTAAGTAACCTGCCTTGATGGTGGCAGATGGACATGGTGATATAAATGTCAGAACAAGGATATTAGTCAGCATCGTAATTCCATCTTTGCGAGTGGAGATACACCTCAGTGCAGAAACACCTTGACTGGAGAAACCAGCAAGAATCTCTGACTCTGGGATGTTCTTCAAATCCCTCTCAAGAATAACTCCTCGTGATGAATTCAAAGTTGTATGAGGTGTAACCTCAATAGGTATATCCCCAATTGCCTTTGAATGCAAGAGGAGTTCAGTGTTGAATTGTGGATGTTTCCACCAATATGTCACCAGACCAAAGCTTCTATACTGACTTTGGGGAGCCAGCAAGTCCCTCTATTCCCTTCTAAGTGAAAAGGGGAGACATCTGTCCCAAAGCTTTGTAGAATGTAGTACAAGAAAATGAGGTGAAATGAGTGTTACAGATGTTGAAGATTGCTGCTCAGAATCTTCAAAATGTGGTCGTTTACCTATAAACTGTTTTTCACTCTTTTATTTAAGTTTTTATTTGGAGAATCCACAATTTTAAAAAAGGCAAATATTGGTGCCCACTAACCCCACCCACCATGGAGCCCTACAAAGGGATGCACTACAATGTCAAACCAGAACACTGCAGCAATGCCAAGGTTTCGTGAGCACCATACCCAAACTCCAGCATCAGATACAATGTCCACAACACCTGCTGAGAACATCCAACACTGGTACTTGGTTGACCCTAGCTCAAGTGGAACAGCTGACTGACCCATGGGGGCCACCTCAAGGCCACCCATCTGTAGGAATTCAAAGCAAAAGTGGTGTTTTAGGGTTGGATCCCTCAACCACCAGGATCCTCTTCTCCCCTTCACAGGTCACCACGTGCGGCAAACACGTGAGTGGATGTTTAGATCCCAGAGAAGATAAACTGAAAGAACAGAACCTTCCCTGGGAAGTCCCCTCCCCACGTACAGGAATCCACACCGAGGGTAAGTAAAGTGTGTAGTAACCATAATATATGTATGAAAGAAAAACTATATAATTAATGTTTGATATACCAGTAACTTGATAAGAAAGATAATTGTAAGTCTAAGCAAATAGCAGAAGAAAATAAACCAAGACTAACTGATAGCATGTATTCTGAGTATTATCCAATGTAATAAAACTTTGTTAGGGAACCCAAACAACTCCAGATAATAAAATTAAAAATATTATTATTCACAAAGCAAAACATCATGTATTTCCAAAGTCAGCAAACTGTATATCGAAATGCATGAACCAACAAAAGTCAGTTTATTGAATTATCAATCCTCTGACAAAGTAAAGCAATGGCTTTCTGTAGAATACTGCTACTTAAAACCTGTGTAAATATGCTGGTAGAACATAGAACCTCCAAAGTGGTAACACAGAAATGATAATGCAAAATGAATAAGTAAATACAACAATGATGGTAGAAAAATAAAAAGTACATAAGGAAGTAATAAAATTCTGTACAAATATAAAATAATTCCACTTCAGAATAACTCAAAAAGATAACAATATCACTACTGTATAATACAGAATAAATTTGTTTGAAAAAAAATGCACAAGCTAAAAATTACAACACTAGTATTGCCAAACAAGAAGTGATAGTTTGATAGAACTGAACTATTCAATAATTGTGTTATTCAAGAATGTATTCTGCTGTCTTATTGCTGGAGGGTTGTTACATGATGATTTGTATGCAAGTCACATTCAAATTAGTCATTTCAAAGTTGAGTGGGAGCTTCATGGTTTGCAACATGTGGAAAATTATTTTTCATATAGAGGATATGCAATGAAAATATTTATACGAGGTGAAGCAATGTATCGGAATTTATCATCATGTGTCTTAAGGCACACACATCTGAACAATACCCTCATTTGAACTTCACTAATGTCCCTAACTAAAGTCTGAAATTCATCACTATGCATCTTACAATACCCACATCTGAACTTCACTAATGTCCCTAACTAAAGTCTGAAATTCATCACTATGCATCTTACAATACCCACATCTGTACTTCACTAATGTCCCTAACTAAAGTCTGAAATTCATCACTATGCATCTTACAATACCCTCATCTCAACTTCACTAATGTCTCTAACTAAAGTCTGAAATTCATCACTATGCATCTTACAATACCCTCATCTCTACTTCACTAATGTCCCTAACTAAAGTCTGAAATTCAATACTATGCATCTTACAATACTCTCATCTGAACTTCACTAATGTCCCTAACTAAAGTCTGAAATTCATCACTATGCATCTTACAATACCTTCATCTAAACTTCACTAATGTCCCTAACTAAAGTCTGAAATTCATCACTATGCATCTTACAATACCCTCATCTAAACTTCACTAATGTCCTAACTAAACTCTGAAATTCATCACTATGCATCTTACAATGCCCTCATCTAAACTTCACTAATGTTCTAACTAAAGTCTGAAATTCATCACTATGCATCTTACAATACCCTCATCTAAACTTCACTAATGTCTCTAACTAAAGTCTGAAATTCATCACTATGCATCTTACAATACCCTCATCTAAACTTCACTAATGTCCGTAACTAAACTCTGAAATTCATCACTATGCATCTTACAATACCCTCATCTCTACTTCACTAATGTCCCTAACTAAAGTCTGAAATTCAATACTATGCATCTTACAATACTCTCATCTGAACTTCACTAATGTCCCTAACTAAAGTCTGAAATTCATCACTATGCATCTTACAATACCTTCATCTAAACTTCACTAATGTCCCTAACTAAAGTCTGAAATTCATCACTATGCATCTTACAATACCCTCATCTAAACTTCACTAATGTCCCTAACTAAACTCTGAAATTCATCACTATGCATCTTACAATACCCTCATCTAAACTTCACTAATGTCTCTAACTAAAGTCTGAAATTCATCACTATGCATCTTACAATACCCTCATCTAAACTTCACTAATGTCTCTAACTAAAGTCTGAAATTCATCACTATGCATCTTACAATACCCTCATCTAAACTTCACTAATGTCCCTAACTAAACTCTGAAATTCATCACTATGCATCTTACAATACCCTCATCTAAACTTCACTAATGTCTCTACTCTAACTAAAGTCTGAAATTCATCACTATGCATCTTACAATACCCTCATCTCTACTTCACTGTTTCTAACAAGATTTGAAATTCATTACTTTGGTTCCTTCAATACACATACATGAACAGAACAAACCAATCACAAGATGTTAGAAACAGTAAAACAGAACAGAGAAATAAACCAAAAGATAATACATATGCAAGTTGATGGAACATATTACACGTATGTATGGAATAGGAGCTCACAAAGGCTACCAGAAAGGGTTAACTGTTATAAGTGTTTGAAACCGAGCCAAAACTGTCAGTAATAAATAGTTCTTATCAATCCAAGGATGCACAGCTCAGTTAAATCAAAAGAACAACAAAATTAACAAAACATGAAAATAATATGTAGTTAGATTTATGAGGCAAATATCAGTTGCAAATACTCTTATTCCCAATAAGAAAAGAATTTCCTTATAAGAGAAAAATCATCCACCAGTTTACGTCTTTATTATGAAAATTCTTGTGTTATGCTAGTTGACATTGGTTCAGCAGCTACAGTTGTTTACTCCAATTTGTGAATAAAAGATGAAACTCTTCCTCCAGTGATGAAAAAGAAATGGAATTGATAAAAGCAGGAAGTAACAAAGGTCTACCAAAAGTGAAGATAAAGTTTTCCTATGATGGTAAGCTTCTCTACATTTCATGATGTTGATAATTTACATTGAAGAAGAGTACATACTGGGGAGTCTGATGCCATGTGGACAGTTATGTGCAATGTTAGGCTGGAATCAGATATTTTTACTGTCTATGACCAGGAAATCCCTGTTCTCTATGGAAACTACTACACCAGAAATTAAACCTTCAGTTACAACAGCAAGAGTGGACATTGTATCAGCAAGTCAAATAGTCACACAAAGAATTATTAACAAACGTTTTTCATCTGGTGCAAATACTCATAATGGAACTAAATACTCTACCATGTCCTGAAGAACTGGTGGTTGGAAGAGCTCTCATGAAAGTAAAGACTAAAGATGTACTAAAATTATTTTCAACTAGATCAGAAACTTGGTTGGAAGAACTCTTGATGAAGTTGATATAATGAAATATGATACTTTCAAGGAAAGACTTAAGTCTGTAATACAACACAAAAGGTAGCTTTGATGTGAATGCTGATAAAATGGGGCTTCATTCAGATGACATAGTTTAATTAAGCCATTCTTGTTGCAAGAGAAGTCAAAGTATCATAATGAATCTAAAAATACAGGCAATCTAAACCAAAGTTCATCCACTATAACCATCTTTAAAGATATGTCAGTCAGAGATAGGCTGCAAGGTAATTCAAGTGAATAATTATTAGAGAACCTCAACCAACTAACAAAACCAGAGTTCCTGTTGAGGCTATTTTCAGCAACTCATCAAGGTTAGAGCTATCAGTGGATTTATCAAACCTTGTGCATAAGAACTACTCCACTGATAGGATCACCAGTCAAAAGAAGATACACAATACAAGCCTATGATGAAAATTATGGTGAAAAGAAAAACACCAAAAAAACTTTGTGAAAGGACAAATTAATGTACAGTTTTATATTTTTCCATAAGGATTTTAATGGTCTTCACAATCTGGGATGAGACATTGTTGTAAACTACATTTTAAACATGTAATTTATTCGAGCACATAAAAACAACAAAAGGAGGAAATACAATAACTTGCTGCCATTGCACGGAATGAACATTTATATAAATTTACCAGAATAAGTTAAAAGGATCCATCAAGGAAATAAAAGTACTACAACAATACTTTGCAACCTTTAACAATATTCTGAGCATAACTGGTTTAAAAATTAAATACACTGATGTCTTTTGTGCTGATAGCCTATTATTAAAAATAAATTTAAAACAAGATGAAAGAACAGATGTTTGAAATATAAATATTCTTTCTCAATTTAGTTTTAAAATAATTAATGATTTATAGTAAATATAGTTTTAAACAAATATTTTCACTGTTTAGGATTTATTACATGTCACAACAAAAGAGAATTGTCACTAACCTGTGTCAATGTTACCAAAGTCCAGAACAGTCAAGTTGCTCTTCTTGTTTCCAATATAACTTTCTACTACAAATGTTCTTGAAACATAACTAAACATTAAATCAATTTCTTCTAAATCTGACACCACAAGTCCAGATGGGAGTGATGGTCTAACAAGTACTAAGTGTGATGGTACACAATGTGAATAGCTGCAGCTGACACTAGATAAATGAAAACAAATTTTTAGCTGTCAAATACAATGGTAAACACGTACATTTGAAAACTTTAAGTGTTTAAATTATGCATTTGTCCCTATAAAAACTGATGTAAAACAGAGGGTTAATCTTTAAATAAATGATTTTCCCAGACTCATGCTGCTTTGCAACGACTGTTCATATTCTGGTGCTCAACACTTACAACTTGCAATGCAACGTGGCAAAAGTCACACATCTTGACACTTTCTATCATACATGTCAATCATCATTATTCATCAGAGAACTTCAGAAGATTCAGTAATGAGCTGAACAGGATTTATCATTTTTTTAAACAATACATTCTAAGTTTAAGACACGGCTGAAAACTTACAAACTTTGAGCATATGGCAATTTTTAGTCTTTATTTGTTATCTTATTTCACCCTTTTGAGTTTCATGCATTTTTTTTGTTTCTTTTACAGGGGAAAATACTGACAGCAAGTGCTAAATAATTCAGTGTGATGCCTACTCACAATAACCATTAATAGAACATCATAACCAAATTGTTGAGATGTAAAATTCTCATTTTATGAATGCTTTATTAAGATTATCTTGAAAAATTAATTTAAAACTAAGCCTCAACTACTTTTTTTACTTTTCACCAGTGCAATTCTTATTATTATGGAAATGGTAAAAATTTTTAAATTTCCCACTTGGGCAGACCATCAATTGACAAAACATGGTCAGAAATACATAGTTTCTGTACTTGCTTACCTGTAGCCCAAATAGTTTGAAAGCAGGAAATTCTTGAAGTTGGTAATATGAAAAACAATAAATTTCAACATTTTGCATGCTATTTGTTAGAGCTTTCTAATTTCTGAAGCTAAAAAACATATCTTCTTGAGATATTTATCTATAATTATTCTATGAGTATTCAACAAATACATTCTGTGAATAATCTTTTTATTTTTTAATATTTTAAATCAGTTGAAATTCATGAAACCTTACTTAAAAACAGTTTGAAAATGCCTTAGAAACAAAGAAAGATATCTTAAGCAACACAAAGAAAAAAAATGCTAATATTAAGAGAGAAGTAAAATGATAAAAAAAGGAAAAACATCCAAGTTGGAAAGTAACAGAAAGAGAAGCTACTCAAAGATCACAAGAAAATGAAGAAAAAAGAGAATCCAGGTCAAAAAATTGATACAATAAAAAATGATATTTTTTACTTTGGGAAAATATTTAAAAACAATACTAACCACTTTAAAACAATTAGACTGAAACTGTTTTAAATCATAATCCCAAGCTTGCTATGCAGAAGGGGTGAGTTAAGTGTTTTATTTCATGGTGTCGATTGGTCTGATTATATACAAGGGATGCAAACCTTTGATGCACCAAGATAGCCTTTCATTTACCATAAATTTATATACAACTTCCATCCAAGAGACAGGTACTTCAACTAGTTTAATAATGCTGTTTAATTAAATTGTGAATGTACCTCTGGAAACAAACGTGTACTTTAACCCCACCATACATGTAATCTTAGCATATTGGAATAGCCAGGCCTAGCAAATATATACCTAGACAAAAGTTTACAGAACTGAATAATGGCTAGAAATCCAAAATCCACGAGAGGATTTCATGATTCTTGCTTTTGAATTATCATTTCATGAGAATCATCTGTCAGTCCAGTTGAGAGACAAGAACTCTACAAAGAATATTGGACAGCCCTTGCTAGAACTTTCATAGGAGGTATACAACTTCTCCACATGAAGTGAATGGTGTTCCATTTCAGAAGTACTTTGTAAATAATACACACATTAACCTTAATCTCCAAGGATTTCAGCGACAAATGATTTAATTCAGCTGAATCCTGTCATGAGGCTTAAAATAAAAATTTCATTAAAATATTATGTGGGTAGCAGTGAATAAAATCACAATATATCTGCATAAAAAATGTTTTACCTGTTGTTTTCATTAAAAAGTAGTGCATGACATTTCAACTGGATTGAATCAAAATGTTTATGGGCAAGTAATATTATCAATAGTATATCAAATTCACAGACAGGAGCTACACATAAAAACTTTGTATACCCACTGTTTTATCTAGTCATGATCAAATATTTACAGTGATGCAAACTGAAATACTGAATATGTAATGTTTTCTCTACTTTCTTTTAGTATAAGACACATTAAAATAAAGGCTGGAAGTGTAATAAAGAAAAGTAACATCTGTGTGATGAAACTATAAACTTCTTGATGAGGAGATACACTTTCCATAACAAGTAGGGCATGAATTAAACAGAAATGTTTTTTAACCAAAGTAACCTGTCAGTCAATCTACCTTTAAAACTGTTTTTAAAGGAGAGTATTGGCTGGAGCCAGGCAGTAATGAACCCTTTTAAACCTATACACCTAGCTGACCTTCTGACCAATTGTAATTCATTTTATCTCAAATTTTCACTCTGAACTTTTACTATATAAAATGAATTATTTACCACTTTGGTTATCTTTTTCATCTCCTTACCAAACATTTTTCAGCCTTTAGTGTACTGAAACTTCCATGGATTATCATGGAAGGATGAATATCTGAGAAATTTTAAGTATATCCAGAACTTCCTGTTTGATGAGGATCTGAATTTCCTCACTGATCTTGAGATTCCAAAAGATGGTTGATCTTCTACTCAGTAGAATCCATGAATGAAGATGTCTTGGTGGTCAATGCTTTGCAAGTTCAAAATTGGAATCTCTTGCAGCTGCACAGTCCCAGTCAGAGGTGTTCACTCACAAAATTCCAGCCCTTATTGGATAGAGTGGTAAAGCCAAACAAGGAATTGGCCCAGTAACACCTCTGTGAAGATTCAGTCAGGTTGATCCTTAGTTTTGGACTCAGGTGGAGACAGCTTCAACACTGGCTGTTAAGAAGGTCACATCTCAGCATCAGAAGCCCTTTTTAGGCACCCAATGGCACCACCTCATGTGCATTCACCTTTGCTTGGATAACTACATCCAAAACATGTACTAAGAATCAAACAATCCGCAGTTAAAGGTGACATTTCCAAATGTCAACTACAAACGTACTGCAATGTAGAAAATCTTACTTCTTAAATGGAAGTGCGTGGAGATGGTCTTGAAGCCTTAACTATACATATACATGAAAGAAAGATCTACTGAATAGAGAGCAACATTTTCATCAGAGTTTGAAATCTACCATATACAAGCAGAAACAAAAATAGCCTTAATCAAATTCAGTACTGGATTGAGGTTACTTTTTTCACAACTGTTGCCATAGAACATCTGTTGATTACCATAATGTGAGAGCAAGGGAACACCTTGAGTTTCCTGCTGCATGAATATAAATACCGGGTATTTTTGGCACATATATCTGCATTTTTAAAATTTATTTATTTATTTCATACATGCATCTATTGTTCTAAGGGTTTATTTCACATTTCTATTTTTGAAGTTTGTGCAATTTTGATTTTAAACAAGTTAGATTAGTAAAATTATCTTGTTAGATAGTTTCTTCTCTTGTATTTTCCATTTGAAACTTTATACAAGTTAGTGTAAAACATTCATTTTGTATTTTCATTATTTAACTAAAAATCTTTTGCATTTGACTATATTTTGTAAAGAGTTCCAATTTGATGTGATTATGTTGCTGATTACAGCTGGATCATTTAATTAATTATTCATGAGCTGTTATTATAGAGAGTAGTGATTCATAAACTAATCCATTAACGTCAAGGAAATAGCACAAACTCAAATTTGTGTTACTGATTGATTATTACAGTCTTCATTTATTCCAATGTTTGTTTAACTAAAATAATGATTAAATTGGTTGTCATTAAAGTAATTGAAATGTGGGCTTATGATTACTTACATTTTTATTGATTATTCCTGTAAATGAGATGTTTCCATTACAGTTGATTATTGTTAAACTTAAATCCACACAATTGGGGTAGGAAGCTTGTAATCTGAGGTACAATCCTCATTGCTAATCCTATCTCTGTCATTACAAAGCTACTAACGCTATACGCTACTGTTACTAATTTGGAACTGCTGACCAGAGACGAGTCAAATGACTGGCTGCACAAACCACCAACTCTATGACTATTAAAATGTCACAAGAAGTGTAAATTTACTGTGTAATGTTTATAATTGTAAAACTTTATTTTCTGATATTGTACGAGTATACACATATCTAAAGGAGGGAATCTTCACCCTTCTGATCCTTTTTTCTAGAAATAGATAACATTATTATTTAATTTTGTACAAGCAATTACAGATCTGTGGGGTTTGGGTCCCCTCCATTTTATTATGGAATAAATAAAAGTTTTATAAGTAAGTGCAGACATTAGGAAAAAGTCAGGAGAGGGTCAAGCCTCCTCTGTCATTTTCTTCAGAAATTAAAAACCATACAATTTAATGTTGCATAAACAAGCACAGATCTCTTGGAGAGGTGTAAGAGACACACTCTCTACTCAATTCTTTTTTTGAATTAATAAGTATTATTTGAATATTATATAAGCAGGTGTATATCTGGGGAAAGAGGTCCATGGACTGAATCCCCACACAGATTTCAGATAGTTTTTTTTTAATGTTGTATAAGTAGATAGATCTATGGGTTCTGATCATTTTCCATTTCCTCAAACATTAACAGAAACAACTAGATGTTCACACCACGTAGGACTAATGAGAAAGATTAGATTCTAATATTATTTGGTTGATCTACCAATTACCATATAAAACTTAAGAGATCTGCTGAAATCACCCAGCAGTAAGTAACCTAGGGTAATTCAGTTAAAGACTCAGTTATTTCTAAACAAATGCAGCAATATGAACATCCATTAAACAATCTGAATGCCATGCCTTGGATTTCTCCATACATTGTAACAATGTGCCTGGATTTTTTAGATTTGTTTTAATTAAAGTTAGTGTTGTTCAAAACACTTTTAGCTCTTATAATGTAGACTTGTTACAAAGAATCAATGTTCCATCCTTAAGTTACAAGTCTCACAAGAAAGATGCTTTCATGTTGGTACAGGAAACAAGTGATACGACTACATTAGCAGGAATTTTAAAAATAAATTTCAAAATAAGCATCCTGTTTACAAATTTTCTTTCTAAATGTGATAACAAATAACTATTTCATTTTATTTTTAAAAATATATATGCTTATTTTTAACATTATATTCACATCAATAATATATATAAAGATTTTTAACTTTAATATAAATAGTTTACAAACTGTCCAAGCTAATCACTTAAAGAATATATTAACTAATGTCCTTCAAACTTTATTTTACATATTTACGTTACTTTAAGACCACATGTTAAGCACTGATTAATCTAAAATGCAGAAATCTCAATACCAAACTGATTACACAGTTACAAATCTAACTTTTAAAAAGCAAACTGGTATCATATAATTATTTTAAAAATTAAATATTACTACAGAAAGAGAGGAAAAAGTTGTACATTATTCTTATCTTTTAATGCAATAATGTCTCACTTTTTTAGACTTTTTAAATCTTTCTAGTTTTATTAATTTTCTAATAGTTTCCAAACTTTGTAAGATGAAAGTTATTACTGTCAAGAGTTTTATTTTACAAAATATACAGATGTTATTCAAACCTTTCTGTTGTTTAACTTTAAAGTTAGGCTACTTGAATATCAAGAATACTAGGTTTTTACCTTTGCTAAGTGCTTCTTTGTCTAATAGACTTGTGATCACTCATTTCTCTCGGTTGGTAACAAACTGAGTGTCTGTGTAATCACGCACAACATTTAAGGACCCAATACTCTTGTCATATGCTCAAAAACATCTTAAGATTGATATATTTAGTGTGATTCATAAACAAAAAAACTGAAGAATATATATAAATATGTATATAATTTGTTATAAACAAAAACAAGAACAAACACTGCTACACCAATTCAAATGACAATACCCACAGTACAGGTCATAATGAGAGACAAAATGTAGCCTAGGTTTGGAGGTGACTGAAGAAGCAGAACCAACACTGTGGTAGGAATACACCATCTATCATTCTTAACCTCTGCCTAATAAGTAACTTACCACCAAAATGAGGATGGAATGCTAACTTCAGGAGGTAAGATTATTTAACTTACTTACCCTCAAGTGGTAGTACCTTATTGTTGTTATTAGAATAGTTTATTTAACTTACTTACCCTCAAGTGGTAGTACCTTATTGTTGTTATTAGTATAGTTTATTTAATTTACTTACCCTCAAGTGGTAGTACCTTATTGTTGTTATTAGTATAGTTTATTTAACTTACTTACTCTCAAGTGGTAGTACCTTATTGTTCTTATTAGTATAGTTTATTTAACTTACTTACCCTCAAGTGGTAGTACATTATTGTTGTTATTATTATAGTTTATTTAACTTACTTACCTTCAAGTGGTAGTACATTATTGTTGTTATTATTATAGTTTATTTAACTTACTTACCCTCAAGTGGTAGTACCTTACTGTTGTTATTATTATAGTTTATTTAACTTACTTACCCTCAAGTGGTAGTACCTTACTGTTGTTATTAGTATAGTTTATTTAACTTACTTACCCTCAAGTGGTAGTACCTTACTGTTATTATTATTATAGTTTATTTAACTTACTTACCCTCAAGTGGTAGTACCTTACTGTTATTATTATTATAGTTTATTTAACTTACTTACCCTCAAGTGGTAGTACCTTACTGTTATTATTATTATAGTTTATTTAACTTACTTACCCTCAAGTGGTAGTACCTTACTGTTATTATTATTATAGTTTATTTAACTTACTTACCCTCAAGTGGTAGTACCTTACTGTTATTATTATTATAGTTTATTTAACTTACTTACCCTCAAGTGGTAGTACCTTACTGTTATTATTATTATAGTTTATTTAACTTACTTACCCTCAAGTGGTAGTACCTTACTGTTATTATTATTATAGTTTATTTAACTTACTTACCCTCAAGTGGTAGTATCTTACTGTTATTATTATTATAGTTTATTTAACTTACTTACCCTCAAGTGGTAGTACCTTACTGTTATTATTATTATAGTTTATTTAACTTACTTACCCTCAAGTGGTAGTCCCTTACTGTTATTGTTATTATTATAGTTTATTTAACTTACTTACCCTCAAGTGGTAGTACCTTATTACTTTTTTCTCTATTATTTATTTTTTTATTTTATTCTTCTTTACTTTGGAGAAAAAGTAACCTTCCAGTAACTGTCGGCAGGCAACAAAGAGTGATATAGATTCAGGACACTGTGGGTTTCAGTACCTACGTCTCACTTTCCTAATTTCTATTTCTTTGATTATTTAATTATTCTTCACATGAAACTAGCAAACAGAGGTTAAAACTGACAGACAGTGTATCTCCACCACAATGTGGGTCCTACTTCCACAGTCACCTTCACAACTTAGGGTACATCTTACATTACACAATATATCCTGTACCCTGGCAATCCTTTTGATTTGTGGGATATTTTTTTTTTTTATTTGGGTTTGTTTAACAAATTATTAGTTAGATGTTGTAATTTGCTGTTTTTAAATGTTGTCCTTCCTACTGATTGTGTTTTACCTGACTGTTGACTATTAATATTGTGCGTGTGTACGTGTGTGTCCATTCTTGATATTCAAGCATTTTCTTTGGTTTTTGTATAGGCTTTGGTTTAATCATTGATGCCACACAAATAGGTATTACTACTTACTAAGAAAACAAGTTTGAAATTTAAATATCTTGGTTTGAGCAAGAATTAAGCTAACATCTAATAACAGACTAAAATATAATTTTAGGAGTTTTTGTTCTTTCCATAAACAGTTTTCAGTTCTCTATGGTTTGGGAGTTTTGAAACTATTTGTGTGTCAGGGAAACATGTAGGTTTAAAGAAACCAATTTAACACAGAAATAAAATATTATAAAATGCAAGCACTTTCAAAGGTGAACCTTAGGTTGTATATTATCATATTTTATTTATAGATATGTGCTGAATGGATGACAAAGAAAACATTATTACCAATTTAACACAGTAACAAATGTACTATACTTATAGCAAGTTTTGCTATCATGTGATGCATGTAGCTTATCTTGATGTAGTGACATACATATAATATTAAATAAATTACTCTACGCTGATCACAACTTAATACATTTATCTTGTTTATTGTGATAATTAAAATCTTTATTTTGTGTGTGTGTTTTCTTATAGCAAAGCCATATCAGGCTATCTGCTGAGCCTGCCATAGGGAATCAAATCCCTCATTTTAGCATTGTAATTACGTAGACTTACCACTGTACTAGCAGGGGGCAAATCTTTATTGAATATTGTTTTTATATTACTGTATTCAAATAGTATTCTTAATTACACTAAGTAACTGGTTACTTAATTATTTATAAATGTAATCCTAAAAAAACTGAAAAACACTTTCATTGCTTAATTATAAATCTAATTAATTTACAAATGATTACTTCATACTTTAAAAGCTACAACCACATGTAGACAGTTCATCAATATTTATTTACCAAGTAGAAAATACTTTTTGAAAAATGTGAAGTAGTGACTCTCAGAAGAGATCTATTAATAATGATATCAAATGTAATTGAAAATATATATTAATAAAGTAAAAAGTTAGAATAATGTAGTGGTTACAGTTAGTATAAGGTACTTTTTTGTGAGAAGGTGAGAATACAGTAACTGATTAAAAAAGATCACACTGCACAACTGTTGTTTAAGAGATTTCTTTATTTTGTGTCCCATGTTCATTATTTTCATCTCCAAACACTTTAACTGCAGTACATTCTCTTGTTTGGTTTTTATCATGTTTGCATTGAACACTATTGTTGAAGAGTATTAACTTCAACTGTTAAAGATTTTCTTTCATCTATTACAGTTTACTTCTCTATTCATGTAAAGTAATTCTAAGTAGAACTGACAATTTCCTCACTTGAAAATGTACAGTGTGTCCATAAACTATTCACCCCATTATAGGCCTTTATAAATTCTTTATTATATGAGCTATCTTAAAACAGTTTGTGGTAATTAATCACACAACTCAAGAAATGTTTTTCTTTATTTCGCAGAATATCCATGCAAGACATACTTCTTAATGTTTGAAACAAAATCATCTACCACCTTGATGTTCTACATGCTACTAATGGGGCTTGTGTGGAAGTTTACTGAATTATCGACTGAACTGTGATACTTAATTTCTTGGGTTATGTTATTAATTGCCACAAACTGTTTTACGGTAGCTGATATAATAGAGAATTTATAAAGGCTTATAATGGGGTGAATAATGTCTGGACATCCTGTATCTCCAGTAAATACATATCTCTCTGCACACAATAGTTATTCCTCACATGACTGCCAGTAAATACATATCTCTCTGCACACAGTAGTTATTCCTCACATGACTGCCAGTAAATACATATCTCTCTGCACACAGTAGTTATTCCTCACATGACTGCCAGTAAATACATATCTCTCTGCACACAGTAGTTATTCCTCACATGACTGCCAGTAAATACATATCTCTCTGCACACAGTAGTTGTTCCTCACATGACTGCCAGTAAATACATATCTCTCTGCACACAGTAGTTGTTCCTCACATGACTGCCAGTAAATACATATCTCTCTGCACACAGTAGTTATTCCTCACATGACTGCCAATAAATACATATCTCTCTGCACACAGTAGTTATTCCTCACATGACTGCCAATAAATACATATCTCTCTGCACACAGTAGTTGTTCCTCACATGACTGCCAGTAAATACACATCTCTCTGCACACAGTAGTTGTTCCTCACATGACTGCCAGTAAATACACATCTCTCTGCACACAGTAGTTATTCCTCACATGACTGCCAGTAAATACACATCTCTCTGCACACAGTAGTTACTCCTCACAAGACTGCCAGTAAATACATATCTCTCTGCACACAGTAGTTACTCCTCACACGACTGCCAGTAAATACACATCTTTCTGCACACAGTAGTTATTCCTCACATGACTGCCAGTAAATACATCTCTCTGCACACAGTAGTTACTCCTCACACGACTGCCAGTAAATACACATCTTTCTGCACACAGTAGTTATTCCTCACATGACTGCCAGTAAATACATATCTCTCTGCACACAGTAGTTATTCCTCACATTACTGCCAGTAAATACATATCTCTCTGCACACAGTAGTTATTCCTCACATGACTGCCAGTAAATACACATCTCTCTGCACACAGTAGTTATTCCTCACATGACTGCCAGTAAATACATATCTCTCTGCACACAGTAGTTATTCCTCACATGACTGCCAGTAAATACATATCTCTCTGCACACAGTAGTTATTCCTCACATGACTGCCAGTAAATACATATCTCTTTGCACACAGTAGTTACTCCTCACATGACTGCCAGTAAATACATATCTCTCTGCACACAGTAGTTATTCCTCACATGACTGCCAGTAAATACACATCTCTCTGCACACAGTAGTTATTCCTCACATGACTGCCAGTAAATACATATCTCTCTGCACACAGTAGTTATTCCTCACATGACTGCCAGTAAATACACATCTCTCTGCACACAGTAGTTATTCCTCACATGACTGCCAGTAAATACATATCTCTCTGCACACAGTAGTTACTCCTCACATGACTGCCAGTAAATACACATCTCTCTGCACACAGTAGTTATTCCTCACATGACTGCCAGTAAATACACATCTCTCTGCACACAGTAGTTATTCCTCACATGACTGCCAGTAAATACATATCTCTCTGCACACAGTAGTTATTCCTCACATGACTGCCAGTAAATACACATCTCTCTGCACACAGTAGTTACTCCTCACATGACTGCCAGTAAATACACATCTCTCTGCACACAGTAGTTACTCCTCACATGACTGCCAGTAAATACACATCTCTCTGCACACAGTAGTTATTCCTCACACGACTGCCAGTAAATACACATCTCTCTGCACACAGTAGTTACTCCTCACATGACTGCCAGTAAATACATATCTCTCTGCACACAGTAGTTACTCCTCACATGACTGCCAGTAAATACATATCTCTCTGCACACAGTAGTTACTCCTCACATGACTGCAAGTAAATACACATCTCTCTGCACACAGTAGTTACTCCTCACACGACTGCTAGTAAATACACATCTCTCTGCACACAGTAGTTACTCCTCACACGACTGCTAGTAAATACACATCTCTCTGCACACAGTAGTTAGTCCTCACATGACTGCCAGTAAATACATTTCTCTCTGCACACAGTAGCTAGTCCTCACACGACTGCCTTTACAATTTTACACATGAATTAATCTTAAGATCTCTCTCAGTTAAGGTACATGTAGAAGCTAGTCCTTCATATTTAACACACAGTGGACAGATAACATACCTCAATTCTGTATGTACAAAACTAGACAAATATTAAGTTCTACTGATTGAATTGTGCTGTTTTTATCAACAAGAGTTTTGCTGGCTAAACTCAGACATATTCATAGTGTGCAGCGAGCTCTGACAACCTCTGAACAATATGGCAGCCTTGTGTACTGGCTCAGACATATTCAAAGTGTGCCACTGTACCTTGTGTACTGCAAAAGTATTTATTGTGTGCAATTTGCTAAAACTCTTCTTGTGCATTTAAATAAGCTAAATATTATTATCTAATTTAGTGACTTACATTTTACACCATTGGCTTAGTTACTACTTTTGCTGATAGAAAATGACAGAAAAAAAGAGAGAGCAGAACAAGATAATACCTAAAACAAGAACAAAATAAACTCAGACAAATCTCACTTGAAAACCAAGGGATAAAGTTACAGTTAAAAGAAAGAGATACGAGGTTGGAGAAAGAGAAAGAAACTGGACAGTAATGAAAGATAAAAAAAATAAAAATGGATCAGGCATTGTTGAATATTGATAAGAACAGGGCGAGAGCTAGGGGCAAGCGATTCCAGGGTCAACAGAGAGCTACAAGAGTCAGTGTAAACAGTATAGTCGAGGTACTACATAACTTTTATGTCATCCAAAATAAGAGAAATGGTATACAACTCAGTGAGCACAGAAACTATAGATGGAATCCAGTGAGCAGTTACCAAGTCACAATAAACCATGCCAAATTCCAAGAGAGTTGCATGATTCTGAACCATCCATATACAAGTGAAAACAGAACGATGGTTTGAAAGATATTCAGCAAAGAGAAGATGGTACTTCCAATCAGAAGTATCTGCCTTCCTCAGATTATGCAAGGAAAGGTCATATCTAAGGAAGGTAATAAGCCATGACATAATAGGCCAGGAGTGGCCAAACCACTGCTCACAAGCCACATGCAGCCCTTTGACATGTAATGTGCAGCTTGCTGAAATATGTGGGCAGAGCTATTTTTTGCATCACATTTAGTATAAATGGTAAATAAAAAATTTAAGCTTTATAATTATTTATTAGGTATAAACTGAGAGTCCACTGGATTAAAATGCAAGTTTAATGTTCGTGGTGAGTAAATATACTTAAGAATTTAAATCCTAATTTTAATGTTAGATTTGAGTCAGAGATTAAAGAAATTTTGGATCAGCAAGGATTACAGAGGAATTGTACTGGATCAGTAATCATACAAGCAAGGATTACAGAGGAATTGTGCTGGAAAGTCAGTAATCGTACAAACAGTTGCTGATGATGTTTGTTTTAGTGGGCATGACTTGCAATTGCATGATTGTGGCATGTGTGGCTGTGTTGCAGGCAGTGAAATTAGCAGAGAGTTAATGTGATACTGGGTGCTGTAGAGTTTGGATGCATTGCACGTGTTGGAGCTTATTGTTTCTTTTCACTTTAATTTTTTAGAAGTATCTGTGAAAATTTTGTGAAAGACGACGACGTCATCAAATTGTAAGAAGTATAAAGATAAAAACAGAAATTTTAAGCCAGAGTGATTTTGCATTCATCATTAATGGAGGCAAACCTTTATGTCTTATATACAATGTGTTACTAAGTCATTACAAAGCCAGTAACTTGAAATGCCACTAAGATACAAATCACAAAATATTTTCATATGATTATCCATCTAAATCAAAATTACAGAAAAACAAGTTAGCTATGTTACATTCATCACTAAATAGCCAGCAGACACTGTTGGCAACGTTCAATAAGGAAGTTGATACAATGACTAAAGCTAGTTTTGTTATATGGTGGAAAAATTGCTTGTGCTAAGCACCCATATTCTGTTGGTTAATTTGTTAAGAAGAATATAGCTCAAATTGCTGCAGTGTTAGATCCAAATAACACAAAACTTCAGCAACTAATAACACAAACACCAGCTTCACACCACACTACAGAGAGATGTATCTCCCACATCAATGCTGATGTTGCAGGCAAAATTATTTAAAGAATTCACTTGCATTCAGCTTAGCCCTTTACAAATCTACAGACATACAAGACAACCCACAAATGGCAGTATTTGTTCATTATGTTTCCTCTAATGTAACTGTGGAAGAAGAGATGTTGGACTTACTGGCACTAAAAGAAACAACCTTTGGTGTTGACATTAGAAATGCACTTGACAGAGCCTTAACAAATGCTAATATTCCACTGGATAAACTCATCAGTGTTGCAGTAGACGGAGCACTTCAATGGTGGGGAAAAATGCAGGATTAATTACACTTATGAAAAGTGATCCCAGCTTTCCAGAGTTTCTCTCTGTTCACTGTATTATTCATTGTGAACACCTGACAACCAGATACTTCAAATATGAAGATGTTATGAAATTTGTTTTTGAAATTGTCAATTTCATATGCTTAAATGGAAAGACCCACCAACAGTTTAAAAATTTTATTGAAGAACTGCAGCTTGAAGATAAACCCAGTGATGTCTCTTTCTACTGCATTGTGAGGTGGCTGTCAACCAGCAATGTCTTAAATAGGCTTGTAAATCTGTTGGATTACTTTTCTTGAAGAAAAGATTCTATCTTGAACTGGAAAATGATGAAGGAATGCAAGATCTGATGTTCCTTACTGAATCATCTACAAACTCTCAGGGGAAGGACAAGATTGTTTCTAATATTACTCAGACAATTTTCAGCTTTCAGAATAAAACAAGACTTTTTCAAAGAGACATATTGTCAAGAAACTTTGGTTACTTTCCCAATCTCAAAAGGAGAGTGGAAGAAAAAATATGGAGAATGTTTAGTGCCCTTGAACACTTAACACAGTTGCTTTATATAAGAACTGAAAGTAAGCTTTCAATAAAATATAAGCCCTAGGAACTTTACCTCAGGAAGAAAGATATCATAGAGACAGAGCCTGGAATCAGGGTGTAAACTCCACTGGTGGCAAAAGTGCATGAAAATAATTTTGAAAAAAGGTAAAACTGTTTACTGTGGTCCACTTCAAGAAGCTTCTGATGCTGCCACCTTATAAACCATGTTCAGCAATTTATACAAGTGATGGATGTCACAAAGTCCATTTGTAATAGTAGGAGAAAGTTGTAAAGTGACAGCATTAATCTTCAGACTGAAAAGTATGACACTCAAGACACAGCCCTGAGGGACTCTAATTCTTATGGAAAATAACAGGAAAGCACCAAGCCAACATGGATTTGGAATTTTGGAACTGCTAGTCCATTAAAAAGTTCAGTATAAAAGTGTTTAAAATGTTAAACTGATAAAAATGGTTAATTTTGCAATTTATTTTGCATATAAACATTATTTCATTCATTCTTGTGTACCAGCTTCATAATAAATATCATGATCAAATCTCCTGTTAAAATTATTCTGTGAACTTATCCCAATATTCTAAGTAAATGCATTTTTTATCTAAATATACAACACAAGATGTACATTCTACCTTTTTAATCCACTGGCTAAGGATGTAAAATTCATACACTATGCAAATACAACTTCATGTTTTACCAGTGATGAATGATGCATATTTTTAGTAGCTATAAGAAACAAAATCTTATCCAAACTTTCTCTTAGTTAAAAATTTACAAGTAAAATATTTCTTAACATAATAGCTACATAAAGCATATAACAGAAATGTAAAATATTAGAAATAATTACAAAAATGTACAAATGATAGACATACAGATATTGAAAACAACGTGTAACCACAAGTTACTGGTCAACTTATAAGTAGCATAATATTTTATTATGGAAAACAGAAAAAAAGTAAAGTTGTGTGGGGCACTACTATTTTACGTTTGTTTTATGAAGTGATTATTGTGAAGAATTGTTCCACATGTCTTCACTGCTCCACTCAATCCAGCCAAATTAATAAGTTGCTGTTTTTACCACCTCAGTTTCCATGCAAGCCCAAAAAAACTTACTAATATTTACTTCAGAATGAATAAGCCAAGCCATAGATGTTTCTGTCCCATCAACTATTTCCACTGTCAGGTAACATTTGTTACACATTTGACATTACAATTTTGTTGGAAGATGAATCTCTGACAAACAGGTCTTGGTTTTGTTGGAATAATGTGATGGAAAAGTCTGCACATGTACCTGTCAGCAGTCAAGGAACCATTAGTATTGTGTAGATCTCCAACACTACTGGCTGACATGCAGTTCACAGTCTTACTGAACCCCCTTCCACTGTGCTCCAGTGTGGATGTGGTACACTGACTGTAATAAAGGTTGTCCTCTCTACCATAACTCATTATTGTTTAATACTGCCTTTACCAACCAAAACATTTACACATTTGTCACGTGGTATTTGTTCTGGGAGCCCCAAATGAATTCACTACATTACTGCTGAGAACAATGCTTTTATTTTTAGAGCATCACGTTGTAATGTTATCAAGTCAATAGATGACAACCAATGACAGTGTAAACTGTCCACACAAAACACTACTACTGTGAAGCTCAGTTCATAGTCTTACAGTATTTTCATTTTATACCATTTTATTACTACATACAATTGATTATTACTTTGTAATTTATTAGCCATGAAACACGTACTCTACAAGAAACAGCACATACATATATGCAGGTAAGCCTATACATTATCAGAATTAAGTTGCAGTTACCTTGAATTCACATGGAGTATTAAACCTTCTTTGACACGTAGCAATTCAGCCAAAAGCTTTGGATCTGTCCCGTTCACCCAGGTATAA
This sequence comes from Tachypleus tridentatus, assembly GCF_004210375.1. Taxonomy (NCBI): domain Eukaryota; kingdom Metazoa; phylum Arthropoda; class Merostomata; order Xiphosura; family Limulidae; genus Tachypleus; species Tachypleus tridentatus. Next base: position 2,480,403 of record NC_134825.1, on the reverse strand, counting down.
ACAGCATCTATTGGCACATACTGGCAAAGCCTGGAATAATATTTTTTTTTCTTTTTTAAATTTTACTAGACATAAATATCAATAGATGAAACCAAAAAGCTTAAAAAAGAACAATTTAAAAAACTGAGGGGAAATAACTCATACTTAGTTAAACATACAGAGAATAAGATGTGTGAAGACAACTGTATCTAGTCCACACTGTAAGCTAAGTGTATTCAGTTGTATGAAGAAGACTGCTTCTACTCAATGAAATATGTAAAATGGAATTTGACACTAGTTTTAGGTCAAAGGGATTAACAACAACCTAGTAGTAGATGTTCATACCTATTCAGAATACAGTTAGCTATGCCTTAAGACTATTGGTAGAATAATTTTGAGCATGTTCCAAACCAGTGAAAAACTTCTCACTTCTGCACAAAATAACATTGTGTAGTAATCCAGTTTCATTAACAGCATTAGACAATACCACTTCTCAGAAGGTGTGACCAACCTCTTTCTTTATTATCTCCTTTGAGCATTTTCTGTAAATCCAAAGCTTATTCTTGATGAAGCAAATAAACATTGGTAACAAGAAGATATGATGGGTGGTCCTACTGAAGGGTTACAACCTACATGAAACATTTTCAGATATGGAAAATGTTAACATTCAACTATGGTACCCACCTTTTCACAGGACAAATATCTAGAATCCTACATTGAAAAGATGGTGATGGAGTTAGTGTGAAGAAAAATTTAAACTATGAATTTCTTTCTTGGAATATAATAATAGGAAGAAAACTCATGAAGTGTGTTTCTTACTATAGGGAAAAAAACAATAGAAACAGCACTTGATAAACAATCAATTTTATCTCTAGCAGGGAATACATACCCTTCATTCAATATTATTAAACGACTGTATCAACAGATATTCCCATTTTCTTTCCAGGGTATCATAAATGTGGGAAGAATGTGGAGGCTGTTCAACCACCCTATAAATGCTAGGGTTTGACAAGTTAAAGAAATTAAGCATGATCAAGGTAATTTGTCAAGCTATAGATAATGTGAAAAATAATTGCATGAAATACTTCCAGGAACATGCAAATCAAGGACAAACCATTCCAAACCTGTGCCCTCAGGACAACTAGAATCCATCCAGTTGGTCACAATTACTGGGAATAGTCCAGTTGTCATTAATGAATTGACCCACCCTACAATTCTAGGTGCTAAAACCACTTGCTTATTTTCAATCAAAAAATGTATCTTATGCCAGCAGGATTATACCAACCCAAAGAGGAACCCTCCATATCCAGTGGCTTGGTACTAACTAATCAATGGTTCTTCCACTCTCTTATTATGAAATTGTTTATATTAGATGAGCTATTAAAATGTCAATATTTCTTACAATCAGTAATCAATAGGCTTCATTACAAATAATGGGCAAACTACTAAAGGCTCTTATGAATACTCAGCCCTGAAGACCATACATTAGTTACTACATATAACCACTGCAGGAACTGCTTTGTTGAGTTGATTGTTCAGCAATTTTCTTTTTATGGTTTCCAAAAGTAAAAACAATTACAGGCTGGGGGACAAAAAACATTTCAACAGTGGGCACTAAATAGAAGCAGAATAGCTTAACAGGTTACTCAACCTTT